>NW_022631154.1:1013862-1066920 GCF_010015895.1 Lontra canadensis | reverse complement strand
GGGGGGGGGGGGGGGGCCTGGAAAGAAAGGGGCTCTGAAGTCGGCTGCCTGAGAGGGAAACCTGCCCCTATGGCTCTGAGTTCCTTGACTTTAAACACACCGGTCTCTGAGCCTCCTTCCTAGTCTACTCTACGGGTAATTCCATCGACCCGGAGGCTTGTGGGGACATCGGCTAAATGAGACCACGTGGGGGGTGCAATAAACATTCTGGCCTTGGGAGGTAGGAATGAGGCCTCGCCCGGGGCAGATTCCACAAATGGCCTCTCCTGGGAAGGCTTGGGGACAGCTGGGTCTCCCTGCCTCAAATCGCCCCAAAGAGTCAAGTTACTATGAGCTACATGACCTTGGATCAGTCACTTCCTTTCCCCAGGAAGCCGGTTTCCTCCTCTGTAATAGGAAAGGCTGACCGATGTGGTCCCGAGGGCGGGTCCCACTCACCCTGGTCAGTGTCTTCTTTGCCACTCCCAACAGCTGCTCAGCCCCACCGCGGAGGGAAAAGGTTTTTTCGGGGAGCTGGGGGGGTCAAGAGCCACAGATTTCCCCTTGGGAACACAAGAACCGCATTGTCTCCGCCTGTCACCTTCCCTGTGACGCCGGGACTCCTTCAGGGCACCCTCGGGGAGCAGCACCCACGTGTCTCCCCTCTCTGGTCCAGACACCCAGGTGCCTTCAGCAAGCCCTCTGCTCCCACCTGGAGTTCCCAAGCCACTTCTCTCCCTGGGAGCCACCCCAGCTCCCTTTGCTTCCCTGCCCACACTTCACAAACAGAGCAAGTGGCAAATGGCCCCAGGACTTGGGAACAAACAAAAACCGGGTGGGCAGTGGCAGCAGTGGGCACCCTCCTGCGCCCAGGCAGATCCTGTCCCTCCCGAGGGGGATGGGTGGGGCTGTCCTCGCTGTCCATTGGCCTGGAGCTGGGCACCCGCAGGCACGTGGCTTGCCCCAGCCCTCTCCCTCCTTCCCTCCCCACCCCACCCATTCCTGCCTCTAGGCCCGCCTCCTTGCTCCCACCCCAGGGCCGGTCTCCGCGGCAACTTGGCGTGGCAGGGTGCTGATTGGCTGACCCTGCTGTCAGGTCACGGGCTTAGGCTGCTTCAGTGCTTGCAACTCACACCGGGTGCTTGGGCAAGGGTGGGTGTTTAACCCCTTAGGCCCAAGTCCAGTACCCATGGCCACGAGGTAGCAGCGAAGGAGGGGAGAGGCAGAGGACACTCGTAGGAAGGGGAGGTGCTCTAAGGTTCTCTAGCTTCTGGGAAACTCCTCCAGCCCTTACCCAGGGCTCTGGCGCCCAGGCCAACTTAGATGCCGCCTAGAACAATGCTGGTGCCAACCAGGCCGAGGGGGCACTCACAGCCGCATCATCTAGGGGGCGGGGCACCAGTGCCAGGATGCCCACCCCACCTTGGGCACCCTTCCCACATCTGCATCCCCAAGGGCCCAGCCCCCTGACGCCCCATGAGGGCGGCCCATCCCCACCCAGCCTGGCATGCCCCCTCTTGCTAAGGCCTTGTGGGCATGGGTGTGTGTGTGGTGGGGGGGGTGGCTGTGCCAGGGAACCAGGCAAGGTCTGTTTGGTTTGTTTGCCTGGTAGGGGGAAGAACTGGGGGCCCCGCCCCATCGCTCCCCCTTTCCCGCCACCCCCCCCAGGCTCCCCTCACTGTCAGGCCTGCTAGACCGGCCAAGCAGGTGGGCAGCTCTCTTGAAACTGGGCCCTGAGTCAAGCCTGCCCCATCTTTGGTGGGGGGAAGACTCTGGGTGGGAAAGGCAGGGAGGGGACAAAGGTAGGAGCCCCTAAACCCCCAACTCCTCAGTGTCCTGGGGCACCTGTGGGGTGTGTCCCCAGCCAAGATACAAAAGGTGGAGAGCACTGGCCTTGACTGGGAAGGGAAAGGAGCCCAGAAGTCTTTCCAGGTGCTGACCTCTGGCAGTGTCCTGGGGGCACCTGAGCCCTGACACAGGGATCCGGCCCCCAAGGGGCAGATGAGTGAAGCTGGCCCCCCTTCCCCACACCCTGGGGATTAGGGGAGTGAGGCTTAGTGTGGGGGGCAGTGGGCGGAGCTGGGATTAGCACAGAGAGAACAGATATGAGGCTGAGACACAGGCACCCAGACACCCCCCACCCAAAAGGCTTCTGCAGGTGCAGCTGCTCAGGGTGAGGGAGGGTGAGGTCAGCTTGTGACATCCTCCTTCCAGGTGATGGGGGCCTGGGGCGCTCCCCAGCGCCCACCCCCCATTTTGGCTAGCCACCCCCCCACTTCTTTCTCCTTTCTGCCTCCCGCCCCCGCCCCAACTCCAGCCTCAGGTTCTCTTCCTGTTTTTTTGGAGCTCAGTTTGCACGCAGCGGGGGGCTTTGGCCAGTGGCCGGACCAGGGGGTAGGGGAGTGGGACAGCAGGTCCAAAGTCCTCAGGGACCCAGGAATCCTGGCTCCCCAGCTCTCCTCCTCTTCCCAGGGCCTCTGGAGCCCAGGGTCTGGAACCACCTGGACTGCCCAGTCGGGAAGGCGGGATCAGGGGCTGAGGGAGTCCCCTGAAGGACGGTTCGGGCCTAGAAGGTGAAGCCCGGGCCCAGGGATGCCCTGGCGCCTACAGAGCCCATGGGTCCGCACCCCAGCCCCTCAGAGCAAGTGCGTGCCCTGCCCATCCCCCACATGCCGCTTCCCCCCTCCTAACCTCACCACCCCCAGCACTCACACTTCCTGGGGGCCAGGCGGGGAAGGGAGACCGCAAGCCACGAAGGGGGAAGGAGGCCAGGGGAGTTGGCTGCTTCCCGGTGCCGTGGGGGTTAAGCCTCTCCTCCCTCAAAATCCCCAATTCCTGGTGCTCCCTGAAACAAGAGAGGTCTCAGTGCCCCTCCACATTTCTTTCCCTGACACCCGCTCTAGCCCATGGCCCCCGCCCTGCAGGCCACACTGGGGGGTGTGAGGGACGAAGGCAGAGGAGGGAAGGGGGGCAATTCCCTTCCCCAGCCTTCCTCCTTCACCTTTGGGGACCCCTGCCCCATGCCTGGGGCCCCCATCCTTGGCCTCCCCTTCCAGTCCCCTTGCTGACCGGCCCACCCTGTGCCTGCTCCGCCACGCATCCCTGCTGTCCCTCCTTCAGCCCTGGCCAGCCTCCTGCCTCCTCAGCCCTTGGCCCCCAGGAGCCGCCCTGCCCGCTCCTTTCTTTACCCTCAGGTCTCCACTCCAGCCTCTCCCGCTTCCTCCATCCCGCCCTGCTCTGAGCATCTGCTCTCTTCTGCCCAGGCTGGCCGGTAGAGAGAGGGCCCTGGGGAATCGAGTCACAGAGCCAGGCCTGCCTTCCAAGGCCTGGTCTTGCCATAGGATGGCCGCACTCAGGGGATCCATGCCACCCTTCTAGAAGAAGCACAGGACCGAAATTTGGGGGCCAGCTGAGGAGGATGGTGGCGGTGTGGGGGGGGCTGGTGCGGAGAGAGCGGATGTGGGGTGGGGTGGGGGGGACAACCTAGGCCTCTCTGCCCGTCAGAATTTCCAGCCCTGGAACTGCTGGGCTTTCCCCGGAGGGTACCCACCCTGGGCCAGGCGACGGTACCAGGATAGACCCCCACCGTCAGGGCTCTAAGCGGGACCTGCCTAGGCAATGCCCTCTCCCCTCAGGGCCCGAGGAGCCGGCATAAGGTGCCAGGGTCTGCCCCGTGCCCACCCCCTCCCCCCAGCCGAGCGTCTCAGGCTGGGTAACCGAGCCGCCTGGTAACCCCACACCCGCCAAGCCACAGGCAGAAACCTGAGCCCCCCCAGCCCCAGAGGACACCCCAGCCCGATCCCCGGAGCCCGGCTCCCTGCCAGCCTGTCCAGCCTCCTGTCCTGGCCCAGCAGTCCTTGGGCTCCTGTAGGCCCCTTCTGCTTCTCAGTCCTCCTGGGGCCCCTGGAAGCACTCCTCACACCCTCAGCTCCCTCCACCTTCCCAGGGAAGTTTGGACACCCTCTTCCTAGCCTGTTTTCAGTCCCTCTCTGACCCTTGGCCAATTCTAGGCCTCCAAGCCGCCCCTGGGGCCTGATCTCCCCAGCCGGAGCAGGGCCTACTCACCTGAGCGCTGAGGGGCCTTGCCGGCAACTCCTCTTGGCCCCTGGGGGAGCAGGTTGGGAGGGGTGGGGGAGGGCCTGGCTGGGGGGGGGGGGGGGGGTGGCTGTTCCCCGCTCCAGCTCCCTCCTTCAAAGGGGCCGCCCACGACCTGGCCCAGCCCCTCCCCCCTAGAGCCTTAACCCTCTGGGTGCTGTCCCCCCTCCCTCCAAGCTGGGGGGAGGGGTTACCAGAGGGCTGGCAGCGTGGGAGAGGGCCTGAAGTCTCTGCCTGTGGTGCCCAAAGCCCCGGCGGTACCCACCCCCGCTCGGCCTTACTCAGTCCTGAAAGGGGAAAAAGGTGAGTGTAGGCACGGTAGGAGCTGGGACAGTCCAGGAGGACAGAGGTGAGGAGGAGCCACGGGAGAGGCTGCTGGAGGTGGGACTGGGAGAAGGAAGAAGGGAGGGGAGGGGACAGGAGGCAGCAGTGGCCAGAAGAAGGAGGAGGGGAACCCTGGACAGACAGTGCCAGGGCTGACAGGTGCCCAGGTCCCGGCCCCTCAGGGCATGTGGCACCGAGGAGGGCCACAGGGAAGCCCTCCGGTCCCCAGTGGGCCCCTGAGACCCCTAGGAGCTGACCGAATTCTCCCCACCCTGTCCTGGGCTGGGGCCCTCGGGGGCTGGGCAAGGCAGCACCCCGCCCTCCCCATGCCTCACCCCAAACCCACTCACATACCACAGTTCCTTGCCCGGGTGCCAGCCCCTGCCAACCAGGCTAGGGGGCAGCCCATGTACCAGCCCCCAGTGGCCAGGGGACCCCGGGGACAGAGCTGGCCTGAGGGGGGTGGACAGATGGGGGGGAGCTGTGGGCACCGAAAGAGGAAGGAGCCAGGAGGGGGCATCTGCTGGGAAGCGCCTAGCCCCACCCCTTGCGCAAGCCTCCGCCACCCTGGCCGGTTGGGTGGGACCCGCCTGGGCCCGAGGGGCAGCTCAGGAAGGCTCTGAGCCCGGAGATGGGTGGGCCACACAGTTCCACCGAAACAACTCCTAGGGTCCCTTATTCCTGGAACAAGGGGTGCCCTCATGTTCCCCAGACATGAGGCCCATCCAAGTCCTCCTGGGTTGGTGAGGACCACTGAAATGCCCCTGAAACATCCCCTCCCCTTTCCCCCCAACAGCTGCTGGCTCAACGCCGCTGGCCTGCTGCCCCTCACCAGCTCCCAGCCCGGTTGGCACCTACCCACCAGGATGCTGGCAGTCCTGCCCTCCTCTCCCTCCTGCCCCCTGCTCCCAGCGCCCCATGCCAACTGTGGGCCTGGGGTGGGGGAGGGCCACCCCTGAGCCCTGGTGCCAGCCAGACGGGTCCAGTCCCCAGGTCCGACAGATAAGGCTCAAGACCCTGTTCTCCAGCCATCGCCTCTAGAGGCCCGGTGCAAGTTAGGGCCTACTCGGGGCCCCCAGCAGCCTGTGGATGGCCCCGTGAGCACTTACTGAAAGCTCCGTCCCTCAAGGTGGGTGCCAGCCTCCCAGCGTTCCCTCTGCCTAAGCATCTGCTTGGGCACCAAAGTCCCCGCAACTCCTGAGAGCCCTGGTGCCCCCAGCCGGCAAGGGAGTGGGGTGGGGCTGCTCTCTGCCCTTTGATCCCCATAAAGGCAGGGAACCAGCCTGGAGGGCAGGGGGCAGGGAAGGGGTTCATGGGGCCCCTCAGTGTTATCCCTGCCAGGGGCAGCGGTCAGGGTGGGGCATCTCTTGGGTGGGGTGCTAAGGTAAGAATGGCAGCATGTCCCAGCAGAGGAGGGAGGTTAGTCGTGGGTACGTGGTGTTACGTGGGCACAGGACGGCGAGAACAGGGTGAAGCGGGGTGGGTGGGATGCAGAGAGCACCCATGTCCCAATTCATCCCAGTCCTGGCTTTTACTCCCATCTAGCAACCCTTCCAGAATGCACCAAATTGAGAGCGTGAGGACTACAACTCCCAGGATGCACCACAGTTACTCTGCATGTACCTTGGGAGTTGTAGTTCCCTGAAGAGAAGTCCTGCATTCTCCTCCCCAGAGCCTTGCTGACCAGGTGAGGAGGGCAGAGCTGGGGATCTGGCCAGAAATCTCCTTTTTAGAAGAGGTAAAAGGCTAGGAGATCCGTGGTGGAGGGGAAGAGGACCCCTTCTCCCAGGCAAAGGGGAGGAAAGGAGGAAGGAAGGAGGAGAGGATGTCTGTTGAAAGGGGCATATGGGTGGGGAGGAGTGGGGGGGGGGGGGAAACAGGAAGGAAACCGAAGCCAGAGACATGAGGTTGAAGGCAGAGGCCTGGTAGCGCCTCACTCCGAAGCCTGGCAGGAACTGGGAAGGCATAAGAGGAATTAGGGATACCAACTGGTAGCAAACTGGTGTGTTCGTGGGGGACTCACTGGGTCCATCTGCCCGCCACAAGCCCTCTTTTGGTGGGGCACCCCCACCCCTGGATCCCGCACAGGTGTTTGCTCGCTGCGGAACTCTGAAGACTGACTTGGTTCTGGGATGCTCGCAGGCAGGGGAAGAGGTTGGGGGAGTCAGGGCCAGGTCCGATGGGGAGTTCGGGGAAAGGAGCTAGGTGTGGGGTTAGGCCCAGGTGTGAGTCCAAGGAATCATGCTGGCAAATGAGGGTGCGACCTTCCATGGCAGCTGGGGGGCCTCAGTGCAGAGGGGCCTACGTTACCGAGGCCACAGCCTCCCACCCACCTCAACTACAGGGTGCAGTGGAGAGGGCAGCCCTCTTCGGTCTCCCCGTGGAATTTGCTAAAGGTGGCTTTCCCTCTGGGCCAGGCAGCCTGTGAACATCAGAGGCGGCAATGCAAGGGGCCAGATGGTAGCTGGGTGCCTTTCCTTAAGTGGGGGTGGAGGTCACAAGTGGGTAGAGGCTCTGTTTCGAGGCCACTTTCCCCGGGTTCCCCAAGGCTCTGAGACACATTCTTACAGGCCCCAGCTAAGATTCTTGCCAAGACCTGAGTGTTGCTGGTTGGGTGGGGGTGGGGGGGCCTTCCTTGCCCCTCCAAAGCCCCTGATAGTGGACTACAGTAGCTCTAACCCCTTCCCCCCAGTCCCCCAGGCCCGTCTTGGCGCTTGGCCGCCTGTGTGTTGGCAGGACTGGGGGTGGGGGGGTAGCAAGGCAACTTCAAACTGTCCGGGCAAAACGTCAAGTTTACTCACGAGTTTACTCAGCAGAAGGAGGGGGGAAGAGGCTAGAGCGGGCACACCCCATGCCAGGGTCCTATCCGTCTCCTGTCCCCACCTTCCTCCCCCCACTCTTCTCTTCAGCCCTAGGCCAAAACAGCCATAGGCCCCAAGGCCTGGTAGCAGGGCAGTCTCAACTCTCAGAAGGTCACAGAACCAAGCAGGCCAGAGGCAGGAAGCCCCGAAGCAGGTCTAGAGGCCCCTATTAGAGGGCAGTGCCCTGCCTGGAGCCCATTTACTACCCATCGTAGGGCCTTGGCTTTGGACCAGAACTGGTCTCTCAGCCACCAAGAAGGGGGCAGTACCAGGCCAGGCTTCCTCCATGTGAGCAGTCCCCTGGGCAGTGACTTCTGACCCCAAATGACGGGTCCTAGGCAGTGCCTCAGGCAGCATGGTGCCACCTGGGAGGCTGTAGGAGCAGGGGCTGGTCCTCTCAGCCTCGGCCTGGAATGGGGGGCCAGCACCCTATCTGACCTACTTCCCTTTCCTCCCCACCTGCTTTCATTCTCTGCTTCTCTCCCCCAGCCTTCACCGTCCCCACCGGAGGCGCTCCGCCCCCCATGCCCGCCGGGCCCCTCCCCCACCCTTCCCCAGGGTGCCAAGTGCAAGCACACAAAGGGCCCGATGGTGCATTGTTAGCCCAGCCCCCGCTGCCCGCCGCGCCCTCCCCGGGCGGGCACTAGGCCAAGGAGGAGCTGGGGGCCCTGGGTGCCAGGGGGCACCGCGGGGAAGGGGGACGAGGTCAACACCTGTCTCCCAGATACTGGGTCCATATCAGCCAGAGCTGTGTGGTGATGAGACGGCCCTAATGGAGCAGGCCTCTGTCCCTGACACCTGAACCTGGTGGGCACTGCCTTCCTCCTTCCCCAGAGCCCCTTTCGGGTGACAGTGACCCCTTTCTGACCCCTGTGTTGAGGCTGGGGGTTGTGGTACCCGAGGGAGGGGACAGTGTCTGGGGGTGCCAGCAGACTCCACTGTGCCCGCGGCAACCATGGCGCGGAGGCTCGCTGGGGGAGCAAGGGCCCCGGGGGCCGCGGCAGGAGACAGTGACAGAGATTTCTTCATGTTTCATCAGCTGCTCCAGGGGGAGCCCCCTGCCCTTCTCCCCAGTCACCACCGACGACCAGGAACAGTAACTGCCACCCAAACTCAGTCACAAATACGTCCCTCTCCAGCCCTGCACAACGCTCCTTGTGCCCGCTCTCCCCCCCAGCCTGATGCCCACTCCATGCCAGCACGGCCAGCAGTGCCAGGCAGGTACAGGGGTGACCAAACCAGTTGGTGTGTGTCTGGGGGGGGGCAGGAGGCAACCCCACAGTCCTCCAGGCCTCCCCCGCGCACACGTATACCCCGGGGAGCAGAGTCCCCATCCTGGTTTAACCCCTCACCGCTCAGTCTGGCTCCCCAGCCCCCAGGAGCTGCCTCCCTTCTCAGGAATAAGCTGGGGGCAGGGGAACCGCTGCGCTGACTCACTCCCATTCCCAGCTGCAGCTGGGGGTCTGCAGGGCGTTCAGGCGGGGGTCAGTTCAAGAACGCCCTCCACCTGGCCCGGAAGCCGGGACAGCCTGCTGGTCTCCCCCTCTCCTCAGCACCCACTTCCGGTGTCCCAAACTAGGTCAGCGGCGCTCGTTTCCTGTGGGTCAGCTAGCACCCGCGCCTCTGCCCCTCCCCTGCTCCGGACCCAGGCTCCCCGCCCCCCCCCCCCAGGGCGCCCCGAGGTCTCACCACGTCTCAGCCGCCCTTTGATACGTGGGGGTTGTGCGGGGCGGGGGGCAGGGGACCCGCCCTCTCTCCAAACACCAGCAGGGCCGGGGCGCCTGGGCAGGCACGTGTCCGGGCACAACCCGCTGCCCACGCCGCCCCCCCCACTCCCATCCCCCCCCCACCGCTGTGGCCGGGACACGTCGCTCTCTTCCTCGGGGTGGGGTGGGAGGAGAGAGCGAAAGCTGGGAGTGGAAAGCGGCGCCCCCCACCCTTTTGAATGGCAGCCCTCTGCCAGCGGCGCTCCCAGTGGCTTCCACGACTACACAGTAGCGCCCCCCACTCTGTGGAGGGGCAGGTGCGCGGGCGCCGGCGGGGGAGACGCGTGGGGGTAGAACTCCTCCCGGTCATCCACCCCCGCTCTCGGGTTCTGGGGGCACGAGCCGGCCCGGGGAGGGTGGCGACGGGACCTGCGCCCGAAGGAAGGGACTGGGGCGGAGGGGTCGATCTGTGTCGCTCGGAGGTCGCCGCCGAGCCCCACTACTGGAGACGGAGCGCGGCTCCGGAGGCGCAGGAAACCGAATAGTCCAGCCGGTAACTTTCCCCCCAGCCGCGGCTCCTCCTGCGCTCCCCCCGCCCCCAGTGCCACTGGCCCGGGTCCAGCCCACCGCGCCAGGGGGCGCGGTGGGGGGGGGGCCCGCTTGTCCTAGTTAGAGTCCGTCAGCGTTTCCATTCCCTCAGCGCGGGCGGGTCGGGGGTCTCCCCGCAAGTCACGGCGGAGACCGGGGCAGCGCTCGGCGCCGCCTCACCCCTCTCCATCCCCGGGCCGCCGGGCTGTCTGATCCCAGAAGTGCAGAGAAAGTTTCTGGGGACCCTCCGCCCACCTTTCCTCGCGGTTAAAATCCGTTCCAGAGACCCGGGGTGCCGGGAAGGCACGGGGAAGGGGAGTGGTGGGAGTCTGGTCAGCGTGCGTGTGTGTGTGCGTGGGGGGGGTCCCACTTACAGGACAGACGAAGGACACTGCAGTAGTCTCGCGTCTGGGGGACCCCGAGCCGGAGACAAAAGTAGGGTACACTCACCTCTCCGCCTTTGGGTCCGCGGGCCGGAACTGCAGAAGCACAGGGTGTGGAGAGAAGCGCGTCCCCCGCCGGGCCCGGGGGCTTGGGGCCCTGCTCCGGTCCTGGTCAGAAGGCCGCGGTCAGTCGCTCGCCGCTCTCTGCTGGGGGGCTCCTCCTCCGCAGCCCTCGGCCTCCTCCTGCCGCCCGCCCCCCCCCTCGGCCGCCGAGAACCGTACATTCACCTGGCTCCCACCGCCCCCCCACAGGGCCCGCCTCACCTGTCCTGCTGTCTCACCTGTCCTCCCGCTGGCTTTCCCCCCATCCCTCCCCTCCCTCCCCCCGCCCCCTGCCACCCCCCAAACTCCCCCCCCCCAATCCTTAGCAACACCCTCTGTCACTTCCTGGTTTTTCACCCGCCCCCCCAGGTCCCCCTCCCTCCGCCCAATAAGGATATAAACTTCAACCCCTCGGTCCAGCCAGTGCCTGCAGGGCGCAGATAGCTCCCTCCCTCCCTTTTCGCTCCCTTCCTGCAAGCTTTTACTTTGCTCTCCGAGCCTTTCCCACCCTCCTCTTTTTCCCTCCTTCTTTCCTTCGGTCTCTTTCTCCCTCCACCTGCCGCGGTCCCTCTCCCCCCTCCCTCTCCCTCTTTCTCCTCCAGCCCCTATCTCTCCCAGTCCACCTTAACTCGGGCTCCGCCCCCAACCCCCATCCAGCCCTCCGCGGCGGCTCCGCCCCGCCCCCTGCACTCCACCGCCCTGCCCGCCCATTGGCCTGCGCACCCGCCCATTTCAAGCGGGTCCTGCCTCGCGTTCCGCCAGGGAGGGGGCGGAGCCGAGGGGCTGGCCTGAAACCTGGAGGAGGGAAAGGGGGAGGGGGCAGTGTCCGCAGTGGCCCGGGAGCCCGCGCCCCCCTCAAGGGCTCTCGGTTTCCATGCGGGGCCTTTGTACGGTCACCTCCTCGGGAGGGAAGGGTATGAGAGGTTAAGGATAGGCCAAGTGGGGGTGAGGCGGGGACTTAAGGGATTGAAGGGGGGGGTCCCGTGAGGGGCAATAATCAGGTCAGTGCCCCGGGAGGTAGGGGGAGGGAGAGCAACCAGGCCGTCAGCTCCAGCTCCTACGCCCCACCCCGACGCTGAGGGAGCGGGGGAGTGGAGGCTGCGGGCACCCTGCGTCCTTCCCCACGCGTGACGGCGCCCCGCGGGGAGGGAACGGCGCCCTGGGCAGGCAGCCTCTGCGCTCCGGCCGGTGCCCGCTGCGGCCTTGGCATTGTCGGAGGGGAGGAGCCGGGGCCGCGAAGGGGAGGGGAGGCGCGCTCTCGCTCCCGCACCCCGCCTCCATCCCGCCTGTGCCCTAAGTGTAGAAACTGAGTCTCCGCGAGGGTGGGAACCTCGGGCCAGGGATCCGGCCGGAGACCCGGGGGGCCCGGGGGGCCCGGGTGTTTCCAGATGTGTGTGCGGGCCGGGGAGGGGGGCAGGATACGTGCTTCAGTGCCCCCGCCGGAGAGGAAGGTTCCCGGCGAGGGACGCCTCCAGCGGGGCCTGCCGCGCGGCGCACCCCGGGGAGCCCCTCCCACTGGTGTAAAACGGAATCAAATCCGGCTACCGCGGGCCAGGTTCCGCTCCCCGAGGCCGGCCGGGCCGAACCGGGTCCGGCTCGATTTCTCCTCCCCAGCCCCCTCCGCAGGGGGCCTCCTTCCCTTTCCAGCAGGTGGCTCCGCGGGACACCAGCTCAACCTGTTGGACCACAGTGGGCGGCGCCAGGGGGCCCTGGCCCTCACCCGGGCTGACCCGGGATCCCCGCGCTGGGGGAGGGGCGGAGTCCTGGTCCCTCCCTCCCTCCCTCCCTCTCCGGCCGTGACTCAGCCTCGGAGCCGCTGCCCTGCGCCCCAGCCAGGGGCGGAAAGTGTGAGGCGCCCCTCAGGGCCAAGGCCAAGCCAAACAGCCCCCCACCTCAGACATTATCTCACTGGAGAATTAGAGGGGCTGTAGGAGGGAGGGGGCACCAGCAAGCCCGGGGCGCTCCCGCTCGCCGAATCCGCTCCGGGTTTTCCTGTCGTCCCTGTCCCCCTTGGGCCCCGCGGCGGGTCAGGGCTCCGGGTTTTCTTCTCGGCCCCGCCGGGCAGAGTCTGGTTGGTGAGGGCTGGGAGAGCGACCGGGGGGGGGGCGGGGGGGGCGGCGGCAGGCCGGGGCTTTCCCCTCCCTTCTCCAGCCGTCGGGGTCGCGCGGGGGAAGAGTCGTGCCAGGGGCTTGACGGCAGGGCCCGACGCGCACGTGAACCGGAAAGGGGGCTGCTTCGTAGTTGGGGGGACGTGATGGCCCGGGGAAGGAGGGCGGGAAGGCGGCTCGGGGAGGGCAGAGCCTGGGCCTCCGCAGGCCTTCTGAGGGCGGGCGCCTTGGCACCAGCCCCCAGGTCCAGAGAAATGAAAGGCGCCCGGTGCCTCGGGCCCGCCGCGGCCCACCTCTCAGGGTCGCCTCTGGACTCTTGCTGGACCCACTCTGGACCTGCAGGCAACGGGAGTGCCATTCTCCATACTCTGGACAGTTCTGGAACCTCCAGTTTGTTTCTCAGGGACAAACCCGCCCCTCTCCCCCTCCCACACACACTACCCAGGTTTCTCTTCTGGTCCATAAGGATCCCTTCCTGGCTCAGAAGCGGAGAGGGGACCTGACCTGAAGTTCCCGCGTCCCCCGCAGCTCCTGGCCCTTACCGCGCCAAACCACAGCCTGCGGGCTGGGAAACCCTGCCTGGGTCCTGTGCCCGCTCCCGCCAAGCCCCGGCCAGGCCCCAGGGGCCCGCTGCCAACTCTGCCCGGCCACCAGGCCCGGACTTGCACTGGGGTCTGGAGGGCAGGTGTGGAGCCTGCGGGGGCCTCCTGGGGAGAGCCGGGCAACCCAGACCCGCAGGTTCAGACATAAGTCTTGGGAGACCAGCTGGACCTCACTTTGGAGAGGGGGAAAGTGGAGGGAGGTGGGTAGATACCGGGGGAGTGACATGGGACTATATGGGCCTGACCAGGGCGGAGGATGAAAGCCCGGGCTGGGAGTTAGTACGTCCTAGGGGGGTGTGCTGGGGCTGGGGACAGCGACTCGGCGGGACAGCCAGGTGCAGGGACTGGCCGGGCCACGTGCGCTCAGGGGCAGCTGCACAAGTTAGCGGCTTGCAGAGCCTGGAGGGAGAGGGCTTCTGGCCGAAGAAAGGCGAGGCTCTGTCTGGGCGGGGTCCTGAGTGAGTGGGTCTGGGGGCCTGTCTTGGAGGGTTGGGGGGGGGTGCTGCTGAGCTGGAAGCGGAGCGTCAGCCTGCCTGCCCTGGGCGCCCTCCTCTTCCCCGCTACCCCCTTGCCTCGGCTGCCTCCGCTTCCCTCGAAAAACCCGCCGCCCAGGAAACCGCTGGGGGCGCTCAGACCGCAGCCCCCCCCCCGCCCGGCGCCCCCACTGCGACCGCCCAACCCACCTGAAGGGGCCGTGGCTGCCAGGGTTGCCCCTCCCGCCGACTCCCCCCACACCTGCGGGCGCACTATTTATAACTCGGCGCCTCCTCCGGGCCCCCGCGCAGGAGCCGGCTGCGCCTCGGAGCTAATCGTCCCCGGGATCTCTGCGCCCCCCCACGGCCGGGGGAGATAAATTTAGCCTCAGGAAGCTCGGGGAACATTTTCCAAAACTCCACGTCCCAGGGAAGGCGGCGCGGAACCCCTCTGCCCTCCCGGCAGCCAGCAGGCGGCGCGGGTGTCGGGCTCCCGGGAGGGACGGCGGGGACGGAAGGGACCGAGGGCGGCGGCCGGGGGGCCCCAGCGTGGCGGGACGAGCTGGCACGCCTCCGAGGCTGGCCAGGACCGGAGCAGGTGCTCGGCGGGGAGCGCCCGAGAGGGGGGCTGGGGCCTTTCAGAGGGGAGGGGCTGCGGTGCAAACGAGACGCGAACAGGAACGCGAGGAAGAGCCTGTGCCCTTGCGGGTGTGCGCTCCGCCGCGGCGGGGACCACGGCCGCCGCCCTCCTCCCGTCCGCTTCTGAGTGTTCCTGAAGACACGGGCCCCATCCGAGATCATTACCGGAATAGTCCGCTGTGCTCCGCGAGGCTCCCAGACCCCTTCTCCGGGACCCCGAGCCTCCACCTGTCCTTCGCACACCATTGGGGTCTTATATCCCACTAATCTGCTAGGAGTCCTGGGTGTCAGGCTGCTCCTCCCAGGGCTGTGGCCTGTGGGGTCCCTAACAGCTCCGCGGAGGCTCCTTCCTGGCTCTACCGTCCATTCCCCTACCCCTTGTGGCCCCCGGAGGGCCCCTGGGCACTCGGGGTAAATAAGATGTCCCTCATCGTCCCCCTCGGCCCTCCACTCCCCGCTTCTGCTGCCCCATGACAGTAGTTTGAACACCTGAGCCTCCTCCAGTCGGGCGGAGAACGCTGTGGGGAAGCTGCTGCATCTCTTTCCCTTGGAGAGGAGGGGAGAGGCGTAGACCAGAGAACCATGTCCTGGCCTGTGTGGTTTAGGCAGAAAAGGCATAGCTGGGACCCCCAGAGGAGCCCTCAGAAAGCAAGAACAAGAGCTGCTTAGGGTGGGGGTGGGAGTGGGAATGGGAGGGGGTGCAGCTGGGGGGTGGGTTCTGGTCCTCTCCACATCTTGGCCTGCTCACCCCTGCCCCAGGACTATTTCAAAACAGGGGGGCTGGCTGGTCCAGAGAAGCCCTGAAGCTGAGATGAGAAAATACGGTTCACCGGCTGACTCCCCACTGCAGCGCCATGGGCATGACCTTGCACGGGATGCGTCCCACCTCTCTGGGCCCGTTTCCTTCCAGTTCGTGTGGGAGGACTGCCCTCGCCTGTCTGCTTCTCAGGTGGACTTGTGTTGGTCTCCGTACACTTGGAGTGTCAGCGGTGTGCTCTCCGAGTATAGGCAAGCTTTTCCTTGTTCTCCCCATCCCTCCCCTCCGCCTCTCCATCGTCAGGGCTCTCTGGATAGCTGACACTGGCCTCGGGCCACCGCAGATCCCTCTTTTCACTTCCGGGGCTCTCCCATCCTCCATCCACCACTTCCCCTGGGGGTCTTTGCCGGACACCCCCTTCCCGGCAAAGGCGCTGGAGCTCAGAGCTCTCAGACTCCAGGGTCCACCTCCGTGCACCGTCCCAGCTGGGTGGGAGCAGGGCCCAAGAAAGGAAAGGGAGGCAGAAGGCCAGAGCTTGAGTCAGGGAGGGGCTGACCAAGCAGGTGTAGGCTATTGTGGGGGGGTCCTGGGAGCCGCACACTCCTGCAGGAAGGTGACTTCTGTGTCCTCCTCTGCCACCAGCCTTTCTATGGTTGGATTCAGGAACTTCTCCCTTCCCTCTGGTAAGCCCTGGGGTGCAGTTGGGGTCAGAGGGGCCTGGCAAGAGCACTGAGCTCATCATGTGGGTGCCTAGTGCCTAGAGAGGGTTGCCCGCTGCTGGGATAAAAAATCATCTTGAGGGGGTGCCTGGGTGGCTCAGTGGGTTAAAGCCTCTGCCTTTGGCTCAGGTCATGGTCTCAGGGTCCTGGGATTGAGCTCCGCGTCGGGCTCTCTGCTCGGGCTCTCTGCTCAGCGGGGAGCCTGCTTTCCCCCCTCTCTCTGCCTGCCGCTCTGCCTACTTGTGATCTCTCTCTCTGTCAAATAATAAATAAAATTTAAAAAAAAATCATCTTGGCTCGCCTGGGTGGTACACTTGGTTGAGCCCAACTCTTGGTTTTGGCTCAGGTGGTGATCTCAGGGGTGTGAGATCGAGCCCTGTGTCGGGTGTAGAGATTATTTGAAACCAAGGAAAGTCTTAAAAATAAAAAACAGAAAAAGAACACATACACATTCAGGCCGGCCACTTGTCTCCATTGCTCTGAGCCACCGGCACGTCGGGTCCAGACGGTGCCTGTGGCCTACTGATCGGGCTCTCCTGTCCAAGCCTTGCGCCCCAAAGTCTGTTCTTCACACAGCAGCCAGTGTGAAGACCCCACGACAGCTTTCTCTTGTCCCTCTGCAGGAAGCCCTCCTTACCCGGCTTGTGTGGCCCTCTGCGACCTGCCCCACACCCACCCCACCTCAACTTCTCTTTTCCAGAGCACCTATCCCCCAATAACACCGCTACACTTATTCTTTTGTCATTATTTCCTGGGTCTGCCCCCGAGAACAGCAGCTCCCCGAGTACACAGGGGCCTGTTGGGATCACCACCATATTAAAGCCCCCCACCCGGCATCGAGCGGGGGCTCGGTGACATTTATGGAGCAAATGCAGCTCGTGCACAGACTATCTCTGGAATGCTCTCCAAGGGACGGGTAAAGCTGACCGGCTCCCGGCAGGAGCGCCGGGGGCGGATGGGGGCCAGGAGGGAGGGTCATGTCCCACTGGCGCAACTGCTTACTCTGGGTCTCTGTTACCTTCCCAACAAGAGGCACTATAGGCCCAGAGAACAAGGACTGAACTCGCAAGTCAGCGGAAAGGCTGGTCGCTGGGAGTGAGCAGAAGGTCCTGTAAACCATCTCTAGGCCTGTGCCCCAGGAGGGGAGGCCGGGGCCGGGGCGTGCTGGCTCTGAGGTTGTGGGGGGCTGAGAGCAGGCCTGCCACCAAGCGTGAGCAAGGTGCTGTCCACGGTGGAGTTACGGGACTTGGGGGGGAAGCACGCGTCACTGGCTGCCAGGGGAAAGTGGAGTTAGTTCTGTTCCTTCTGGCCGTTTGTGCCCACTCTGCAGTGAGCCCCAGGAGCCTGGGTGGCCGCACAGGCACGGTTCACCGTAGCCGCCTGTTGGAGCTGGAGGAGCAGGGCCCAACGTCCTCTGTGAGCTGCGGACCCGCACTGGCCTAGCGCTCTGCCCCAGATCTTCAGAGGCAGGGACCTGACCAGACCAGCCCTTCTATTTGGGTTTCCAGTCTAAGGCACAGCGTCTCCCAGAAGGAGACCCCACCCAGGCTGGACCCCTCCCTATTCACCGGTTGGGAGGAAGCCGACCGTTCCAGCCCCAGCCTCTTTGCCCCGACATCAGGGAGTCAGAACAGCTATTTTTTTTTTTTTTTTAAATCTCAGTTCTGTCCAGGACAACCTTTTCTTCCCTGGTCTGTACCCTAGCTCCAAGACCCCTCCAGGGCTGAGTTTTTCTGATTCCCTTTCAGACAGTTAGAACTTTAGGCTCCAAGGCCTGTTTATTTTATGTATACTCACACATGCATCTATGTACATGCACACACATACATAGTTCAGTGACTCTCAAAGCAGAGAGATTGGGGGCAGCCCCTTCCTGGCACTAAGAGAGCATGGAGAAATCAACCATCTGGGCTGGGGGGCTCACTGTGCCAGGCTTGGAGAAATGCCAGCTCCTGCAGCGGTCTTCCTGGGGTCCCGGCCAGCAGGCCGAGCTCCTGGGCTCTGGAGGTCCACCCGAGGTGGGGGCTGGGAATGGAGGTCCCGAGAGGCCAGACCAACAGATGGCACACCGGAAGCAAGATCCACACTTCCCACAGTGTCTGGGGCCCCTCCATGGTGGAGCATGGCGGGCCCCAGGGGTCTCGATGGGGGCTGGGCTGGGTGCTAGAGCAGAGAACAGGAGGCTGAGAGGCAGGCTCTGGCCCTGAAGCAGCGGCCGTGCTTCCTGTTTGCCCTGCCCTACCCTGCCCACCTGCGCTGAGCTGAGGTCGGGGCCCTCCCTGGCCATCGTCAGTCCAGCAGCTCCTTGATGCACCAGCAACACAGGAGAATGTAGGCAACCTCCTTCAGGGTCTGCTGCAGGCCCTCCCATCCCGTGCCCACCTTCATGATGGGCACCCGGAGCCCAGTGTCTCGCAGGGCCCTCCGGAAGGAGAAGGGCAGGGCCTGGGCTAGCGGCTGCATCCGGGGCTGCATGAGGGCAGCAGCTTTGGGGCGTGTGGGAGCCGCCTCTGGGGCCTTTTATCAGCAGTGTCCCCACCCCCTCAGGCCTCATGACTACGGACAAAGGCCCACAGGGTCTAGCACAGGGAAGCTTCTGGCTCAAGAACGGGCTGAGTCAGCCTCTGTGGACAGGGATGGAGGCTGGGGTTGGGAAAGGGAGGGAGAGCCCGGCCACCCCAGCCTCCATCCTCCACAGCCAGGCCTGCTCGGCTTCCAGCCCAGGTCTCCAGATCTTGGGGCCAAGCCTGCGGCGTTACCTCTTCCCCCAGTGCCCGGTACAACTCCAGGCTCCTGCCGTCTGGGGGGCTCCTGCTGAGGCGGGCCTTGGGAATTGTGCCGCGAGCTCCTTTTCAGTCTGCACGCGCGTGCACACACACACGCACACGCACGCGTGCCACCCCCTTGCAGGGAGCTGCCGGGTCCCCTCTGGCATCTCCCATCCCCTGGAGCAGGAAGACACAGCCCGGGTGGGACAAGAGAGACACAGTTTATTGACAGCTGACACCCCAGGGCACCTCCGTCCCCCACTGCGGCCGGGCCAGGTGTGCGAGGTCAGGTGTGAGGTCAGGTGCGAGGTCAGGTGCGAGGTCAGGTGCGGGGTCAGGTGTGGGGTCAGGTGCGGGAGTTCCGCTCCTCGTCCTCATTCTCCAGCAGGTAGGCGGGGTGGTAGGCCGGCTGTCCTCCAGGGCTCAGGTACTTCAGGGCTGGGTTCCGCACCGTGTTCTCCGGGCCCCCCAGTGAGGTGTAGCTGGGGGGGCAGGGAGGTGAGTGTGGGGGAGGCTCGCCCCCCCACATCCCGTCTCCCCCATACCCGCTGTCTCCGGAACCCCTTACCCACGGTCGTACAGGATACAGTAGGGGACAAAGAGCTGACGGAGGAAGTCCCAGATGTCTCTGTAGGTCCAGTCCTGGGAGGTCAGAGCGGAGTCACGGGTCCCCTCCCTCACTGACCCCTTGCCGCCCGGAGGAGCCCGCCCAGGGTGCGGCTTCTTGGTCCCCGAGGGCGGGCCCCTAGCTGATTCTCTGGTGCGGCTCACCGACCTACACGGGTAGGCCACTGGCTGTGGCAGAGAAGCCTTCCTCTTGCCCCCGGCCCTGGCCCCTCCGCGCACCTGTCTGCGAGCCCGCGGGGAGCAGGCCGGCCTGCGAAGGGGTGGAAATGGGCCCCAGCTGTGCCTTCTGACATGGGCACCTGAAATGACCTTGGTGCAGGTCAGGGACTGAACTTTGACTTTCCGCAGGCCACTGAGTTCATCCTTTTAAAGCCCCCATTTTGTTGGTTTTAGTAGTTCTTTTTTTTCTTTATTTTCTCCCCCCCGCCGTCCACCCACAGGTGGGCACGCGCCGGCTAAGCTGCCCTTTTGGCCCTCTCCCCGAGCTCGCCGGCCCCCACTCAGGGGCCCGCTCCTCCCACCAGCCCCATTTTTAGTAGTTATTTAACTTTAGGAAACTGCAGCTTGAGTGTAAGTGGGTGGCCAGCGGCCCCCACACTGGGCAGCACAGACCTAGCGGGAGAGAGTGCGCGCCTGCTCTCAGGGTGCAGTGGGCAGCGCTCAGGCCCGAGGAGCCTCCCTCGGGCGGGTGTTCCTACATCTGAGCCCCAGGCTCCAACCGCTCCCCCACGGGGAGTAGGGACGGGGAGACTGGAGGCCCCACAGCCTCTACCCCGTTACCAGCAGCGGGTTGATGCGCATGAAGGCCGGCCAGCCGGGGTCGGTGGGGCTGAAAGGGCAGAGGCTGCAGGAGTAGGGGTCCGTACGGCGGGTGCCCATCAGGACAGCCTCCAGCTGGGGGTGCTGCGCCCGCAGCTCCCTCAGGGCCTGCTTCATGTCTCCCTCAGCCTCCAAGACCCGTAGATTGTACCTGGGGAAGGAAGGGGGCTGTGGTCAGAAGTGGGCACTGCTGAGCCCCCCGCACCGGAGCCCCAGCCTCTGGGCACCTCGTACCTCTTGATGGTGTCCTGTAGGAACTGCTCGAGCTCGGGGAAAGGGGAGATGCTGCGGATGTACAGGATCTGGAGGGGTTCCTGAGTGTCGGGGTGTTTCCTGGGCAGGGAACAAAGCACAGGCTTGCTGGGCAGGCCGGGAAAGGCTCTCAGAGGACGTCCCTGGACGGACAACCTCCCGTTCGCGGCTCTTCTGGTCCTTCCTATTCACCAGAATCACTTCCTCTGGGAAGCCCCTTCTCAGACCGGGAGCACGCAGCCCTGTGTCAGGTGAGTAACTGCCACCTCCCCAGCAGGACTGTGACCTCCCTGTGTCCCGGTGCAGGATGATGACCTTCAGGTCCATGCCCCGGGCACACCACGTCAGATGCTCAGTAAGCGCTGGGGAACAGAACTGGAGGCCACCAGGGCCACCTCCCTCCCATACCCCACCCGCCGGCCACCCCTTCCCTTGCGGCTTCCTCGGGCCTCACGCAGGGAGCTGGACAGGAGGGCAGATGGGCCCCCTGAGGCCTCACACCCCGGGGTCAGCTCACCTCTGCGCGGCGGCATGGAAGAGATGCAGGAGCGCGGTGCAGTCCTTGCCTCCGTTGAAGCCCACGCAGAGGCGGGTGAGGTCGTACCGAGCCAGGGCCGTCTCGATGGTCTGCAGGGCACCGGCCACCTTTTCCCCCAGAGAAGACCCTGTGAGCACACAGACGAGAAGCCACCGGCTAGATGCACGTGGCCGTGGGAGGGCGCGGGCGGGGACGGGAGCACGCCGCCCTTGCTTCAAGTCTCCGTGGCTTCCCAGAGTGGGTCGGGTACCGTCCGGACTCCCATGCCCTGCTGAGTGCGCCCGCCAGCCCTGCAGCCCCACCTCGGTGTCTGCCCTCTACGGCCCCCGGTTTCCTTCTGTTCCCTGAGTTCCCACATTGTCTGCTCTCGCCCACCTCCTGGGCTGACCTCCCTGCCACGGACGGAGGCCCCTCGTCAGCGACATGTCATACCCGGGGACCTTTCTTGTCACGCTACTGGCCCAGCAGGGCCTGGTGTACGACTGCACCGGCGAGCTGCCCAGCCCCAGGCCCCGGAGGGCACCCACGCCGTCTCGGTGCGCAGGAGTCCCCGACAGCTCCCCACGTTCCCGAGGCCCAGGGAGTCAGCCCAGCGCACTGCGCGCCGCCCCTCCCCGCGGAGGCCTCTACCTGATTCGGCGAGTCTGTACACGGCCTCGCTGGCCTGCGGCACGGCGTCGGGCACGTAGGGGACCAGCGACCCCGGGGGCAGGCGGGCGGTCAGGTAGGCCAGGCCCTCCTCCAGGGGCCCTTCCTCCTCCGAGTCCAGAGTGAGCTTCACCTGATAATAGTTGCTGCCCCAGTCAGGGTAGGAGCCCAGGCCCAGCCTGCGCCCAAAGTGGGCCTGGGCCTCGGCCAGGATGGGGGCGATCGAGGCCTCGTCAGCGGCCACATAGAGCTCCCGCAGGTGAAACTGCACAGCAGTGTTCTGGAACAGGCCCTTCAGCCCCTCCAGCACCCTTCGCAGCAGCTCCGGAATGCCCGGGAAGAGGTAGACGTTCCGGACGGAGACCAGCGGCAGCTTGAAGGGCCGGCCGGTGCGGGGATCGGTGCCGTAATGCAGGCGGGCGGAGGAGGGCACGAGAGACAGCTTGGCCCAGCCCTTCCCTCCCAGGGCTCTGATGGCTGCTTCCAGCTCAGGGTGTGGCCTGAGTTTGTCCCCAAAGGCCTGCGCTACTGCCTCGAAGGTCACGTCGTCATGAGTGGGGCCGATGCCCCCTGCCGTGAGGACGTGGGTGAAGCGGCTGGAGAAAGAAGTGACCTCAGCCGCGATGGCGGCGACCTCGTCAGGGACAACAGAGACTCGGCACACCTGGACCCCCAGGGAGCGCAGTGTCCGGCACAGAAAGTAGGTATTGGTGTCCTGAGTGTGTCCCTGGGAGGTGAGACGGGGACCATGAGAGTCAATGCCACGGGGATGAAGGGCAAAGGGTCGAGAGCGACAAGATGTGTCTGCCTGACAGGGGCACCGTGCTCTTGGGGAATGCTGCCTTGGGCCGCCAAAAAGCCTGGACTGGGCACCGAAGTGAGGAAATCCATCTGAAGGGTCAGGGACAGCATGACCTGCCCTGGGCCTCTTTCTCCGTACTTTCACCTTGACCTCATCTATGCTTATGGAGTCTGTGGCCAATTCCTCACCGGCCCTGACTGTTCAGTCCCCTTGTCCGCCATGGACGCACTAGGCATCCTCACCACATTCCTGGCGGTTGTCCCTTTGGTCAGTGGCACCCCCAGACACTGTCCATAGCCAGTTGGGCCTTTCCGCTGTCGCCTCTACTGCCATGTCTCCCTATCTGCATCTGCTCTCTTCTGGGTCCCTACTGCCACCATATGGGCCCTTGGCACCTTTTATTTGGACAGTGGCGAGAGCCCCCTGGCAAGGCTCCCAGCCTCCAGTCATAGCACTGCCCGGGGCCTCCTGACTAACCTTTCTAATATGCTACTGGGATTGCATCACTCTTGGGCTCAAAACCCATGTGTCGTTTCCAACCATATACAGAATAAAGTTCAAATTCCTTTGCAGAAGTTTTGACGCTGTGTCGCCGGTGTGTAGCCCATATTCTTTCCCAGCCCAGTCTCCTTCTACTCTGCAGGGGGCTTAGTGGGTAAGGGTTACCCCGGAGGAAGAGAGAATCAGGCTGGAATCCCAGTTCCACCACTCCGAGCTCTGCTACCTCCAGCAAGCTTCTCAGTCTCGTAATCTATTAACTGAGATTTATAGTAAAAGTATCAGACCTCGTGGGAATGTTCTAAGGATTAGTAAGACGGTCTATGTGATATATTCCGCATGCTGCCAGGCCCGAGTAAGCCCTCAGAAAACAGGGTCGGTGCTGCTATTCCAACCTGATGCCTACCATGACCTCTCAAAAGAATTCCGGATTGTTCAGAAAGAATTTCTCCCATCTAGGACTCTCCTTCCTTTTGCTTATTCACTCTGCTGAATGCCTTGGGTCATTTTCCCAACAGGTTGGCTAGAACTTCCGTGATAGCACATGCACCCATTCCTCCTTGACCTGATGGACTCCTTGTCATTCCTGTAAGGTCCCTCCTACCTCTATAAGCCCCTTGACAAATTGTAGTGACTTTGCTACAAGTTTTCAACGGAGTAACTGAAAGAACAGAGGGTCACTTTCCCTGTAATAGGCTGGACTCACGCCAGGACCCTACTGCAGCAAGGGGACTCCCCCCCCCCCCCCCCCCCCCCCCCCTCAACAGAAGGGCTGCAGGAGCTTAGGGATGGGAGGATGCCACCCCCTCCCCCCTCTCCTGTCCCAGACACACCTTGAGGATCTCATCTCCAACAATGATGATGCCCGCCGTCACGCTGCGCCCTGGGGGAGGGTCAAAGGCCCTAGATGCCATGGTCCTGCCTTCTCTGCCCCTCTGCAAGGCCCTCCAGAAGCCACCCAGGGCCCCCAAAAGGGGTCGAAAGCACGGGAGTCGCGCCAGGTCTACAGGGCACTGGGGGCCATAGCCTGAAAACAGGGGGGTCTGGGGTCAAGGGAACCTGGAGGAGCCAGAGAGGACACCGGGGGAGAGCGGGAGTGCCCGTTCTTCCTCAGAGGAAGACCTCGCCAGGCGCTGGGTAAGAGAGTCCTTTATCCCAGCCTCTAAGAAACGGGTTCTCCAACCCAAGCCCGGGCCTCTTCACATGTCTTCTGGGCTTGGCTCTAGTCTCAAAACGTCCTGCTCTCCCGGCATCCACCCCTTTGAACAGGTCTGCGCGCCGAGCTCGGCGCCTGCACCTGCAAATACCTCCTCTCGGGGGGCACCGTGCCTTCAAGTGCCTCGACCCCTTAAGACGCCCCCAGCCCGCTTCGCCCCGGAGCTCAGGCGCCTCTCCCGCACGCGCCCGCACCCTCTCCCGCCTGCAGTCCCGTCCCCCCGCCTCCCCGCAGCCCGCCCCGCTCTCCCACGTCCCCACCTGCCTCCCCGGCCCTTGCCCGGCTCGCGCTCTCTGCTCCCGCACGTCCCGAGCGGCCGCCGCACGCAGTCCCGCCTCACAGCCGCACCTGCTCACAGCGGTTGGCCACTCGGCTGTCGCTCACACGAATTCCAAGGGCCCATTGGTGCAGCTGGCTGTCGCTCGCCCGCCTTAGCGGGGGGGAGGGGGCCGGGAGGAGCGCCGGGTTGTCATTGGTGACAAGCGCGTGGCCACGCCCCCGGAACTTCGGGGGCGGGGCCGCGGGCGCGGGGGCGGTCCCCGGACGCGGAAGGGGCGGTGGTGGGCGGTGCTCCAAGGACTTGGGGTGCGCTCTCCGCGGAGGCAGGTGAAGGGAGGCGTGCCTCTCGCTTCTGTCCTGCTTTCAAGTTCTCGTGTGCACGTGCTGTCCGGCACTGCCTAACTCCAGGCGCAGGGGCTGCCGCCGCCGGAGGGGTTGTGTAAAGTAGCGCAGGCCAGCTGCGGGTCACCAGGTGTCAGCACTGCCTGGGGTAGGAGAGTCTTGGAGGGGAGCTTTCACTCACCTCCGTTATAAACGATAAAGCCATAAGCTTGTGCTTCACCTGTTGACAAGACACCCCCCCCGCCCCCCGCCCCGCCGAGAGTGCTCAGTTTAACGTCACCGTTGCCCGATTACTGGTTTCGCAGGTACCACTGAGGGCAGCCGACTAGGCCGTGCTGTGTCCGCCTCGGATTCTCATGTCATCCCAGTTTATCTTCATTTCAGTTGCCTTTGGTCTAAAAGTGTTTCCTAAATTTTAATGTTTGATCTGGGACCTTTTAAAAAATTGTTTTATTTTAAGGAGTATCTGCCCAAGGCGCATTCTGAGCTCACTACCCAGAGTCGCTCGCTCTACTGACTGAGAAGGCCAGGTGCTCCCACTGGGGACCTTAATAGGCTGGTTTAGTCTCTCCCATCCAGGAGGTTTGGGGTGGGAGCCTGGGATCTGCATTTAGCAAGCTCTACGGTCGTGCCAATGCTCCCGGTCCCTAGACTGCTCTCTGCAGTAAGCCCTGAGTTCACTCACCACTTGGAGGACAGCTGAACCACGCCCACCCTCATTTTACTCTAAGGCCCAAGACAGACAATCCCCATTTTACAGATGGGCCACAGGCTAAGAAAAGTTAGGAGTGCCACACAGCAACCACTAAACACTAAAGTGAGAGGAAGAGCCTGGCTTCTAGACCATTCTTTCTCAAGCAATAAGCCCTGTGTGTGTGGTGACCCTGATGGGGGACTCCATCCCAGCACCCTGAGATGACCTGAGCCGAAGGCAGATGCCCAACCTAACCACCCAGGTGCCCCCTTAATTTTTTCCTCATTATTTATTTATTTGAGAGAGCGAGCACCGAGGGAGTGTGAGAGGGAGAAGCAGGCTCCCTGCTGGGTAGGGAGACCGAGGCGACGCGGGACTGATTCCCAGGACTCTTGAGATCCTGACCTGAGCTGAAGGTCATCATCTCAGAGTCCTGGGATTGACTGAGCCATCAGGGTGTCCCTGAAAAAAATTTTTTTAAAGGCAAAACACAAGTCCCACTCTGCTAATAGTATGTCACACGACCCATTATCTTTACTAGTAGTGCCGGTAACATTTGACCACCTCTCCCACAAAAAAGCTCTGGTCCAATTCCTTAGCAGTGGGTTCTCAAGCCTGAGTGATCACCAGAGTCACCCGGAAAGCTGGTGCAAACACTGCCCGGCCCAGCCCTCAGAGCTCCTGTTTCAGAAGGTCGAGGTGGAGCCCAGTAGTTTGCATCTCTAACAAGGTCCCAGTGTGGCCTATGCTGCTGGTTCCGGAAACACAACTGAACTAAGACAGGGTGAAGATTCACTTCCTTGATTAGTACTACTGTTAGTCTCTCCACCCGACATGGGGCAACAACTCTGCAACCCTGAGATCCACTCTGCCTGCTCCACAGACTGAGCCAGCCTGGTACCCCTGGGAGACATGTTTTCTAGAACAACTACAGCTTATACCTGTTTTCTCAAAGGTTAATTCTCCAACTACCTGCATAAAAATGCTTGGAAATCCCCACATCCAGCCACACCCCAGACCAAGTAAGGCACTAAGTAATGACTGAGGCATCAGTACTAGCCACAGTGAACAGCCGGGGCTATCCCCCCCACCCCCGCAGCAGGTAATATGCCACAGGTAGGCCCAAGCCTTGGGCTGGGCAGGAAGTGGAGCGCAGGTGCACCCTCTGGCTTACAGCCTCCTCCCTTGACCCTCTTGTGTCCGTCAAGTATCAGGACTTCGATAAAGGCAGCATCCCTGACCGTAGGAAAGTTGACTTGTTTTGAGGAGATGGCGTTTCTGTAACCTCTACCGAAGGCTAACAGAGCCGCACATTTCAGAAGCTTGACAGAAAGTCTGCTTAGAGTAGACTACAAACCAGTTACCTGAATGTTGAAATAAACCTCATTATCAGCAAAGAGCTGAACTGCATTATCCAACCGAAGGGAATATAATCAGAAACACGGTACTGAGTGCAATGCTCACCCTGAGACAACAGAAAACCTTCACAACTAAAAAATTAGATTATAAAAACTTCCTCTTTAATCAAGGCCTTTTAACATGGAACAGATTTCTTGAATAAAATGAGAAGTTTCCAATACATTGAAACAAACCACCATCATACAACACCTGGTAGGAAACAAAACCAAACAGCAAGTTTACACAATCCCTGTGGCAGCCGCAGCCTCACCCTCGGACGCTGCCTCTGTCCACCACATGTGTGCCGCCGGGTGCACAGCTCAGCATGGTTTCTGGGGTAACGCTCAGCGGAGGCCGCAGCCGAAGACCACTTGCTCCCCTGGCCGGGCCGTGGTGCTGTCGGCTCTGCTCCAGCAAAGCGGGCAGCAGCACATTCGAACAGTGAACTGAACGTCCTTTAAATACCAAAGTGAGAAACAAGAAGGCGACACAATGATGCTGTCGGGAAGATGTCAGCAAGCGAGGCAGCTGCGTGAAGCTCGAGGCTGAAGCGCCGCTGGCTTCATTTCTTCGGCTTCTTGGGCAGCGGCCGTCGGAACAACAAGATGTGAGGTTCTGAAAGAGGGGGGATCGAGGGGACGCGCTCGCACCGATCTCTGCACTTCCCAGGTGTCACCCACTCAGACCTTTCCGACTAAACGCAGATGTAAGTGTCGGCCTCAGACACAGCCCCGCGCGCCAGGCTCTCAGCAGAGCCCAGAACTGTTAGCATCAGCACCTCTGCTGCTGGTACAGCCCTGCAGGACTTTTTTAGTTCTGCCCAGCCGCTTGGGGTCTGGTGTCTTATCAAGAAATATACCTTTCTTGGCTTACTTGAAACACATCCAAAAATTCACTTTCTAATGGAGAATGATGCAGGGACCATAACCTCTACCAGGATCTATGTGGCCTTAGGAAAAAAAGGGTACACTCGGATTGAACTAGAGATGAAAGGAGGTTTTTCAGGGACAGGTCGTCTCTGAACCTCCCAGATACTCTCCTCTTATTTTTGGTCACTCCACTTTTTCTAGATGGCGGGTGAGGAACCAATAAAGCACCCTTGCCACACCCCCCCACTTGTCTGGGTTATACCATCTCATCATTCCCTCTTTTCCCCAGGGAAGGAGCCTCCGTGGTTGCTCTCAGACGCTGCACCAACCTGGTTCGTGGATCATGTAATGGACCCATCCCTGACTCTGCTGCACGCCAAGGTTCCTCCATTCCGATTCAGACATCAGATGGGTCTTGGGGACGAGCTTGGCGATGTCCTTGGGCAACATGACGTGCCTGCAACAGAAGCATGGGAAGGGGGGGGTGAGTCACATCAGTACTGGGTGCCGTCTGCTAGACCAGAGCTTGCACATAAAGCAGAGAGGGCAGGAAGGAAAATGCAACTTTTTGTGGGGTGGAGGCAGCTACAGATAAAGCCCAGTTATGTAAATCCTCACCAGAGCGGGTTAGGAAGCACACATTCATGAGTAACTCACGGGAAGGGGCACTGTTTTCCTGCCTTTCTGGGGCTCAGGCTGCGGCTTACTCTAGAACACATAAGGGCAGTCCCAGGGCACACACAGCCAGTAACTAAAAGTAGTTTTGAAAAGAGCTGGTTTTGCGGAAGAAAAGCCTCGGGGAGAGCCGCGTGAAGACCCACCACTAAGCATGAAATGGCCATGTCCTCCCCTCCACGATTACCCCTGATCTCGTTTCCCTGCTTTGACGAGAGCCGCCATGAGACGTCTTCCCAAGTTCTCCTAACCAGGACTAAGACCCCTTTTCGGGCGAAAAATTCTCCGACACGAACTGGGCTGACCCAGACTCCCTCAGGCTCCGTGGAAACACACCAGATGTGTAGCCAAAAACAGCGGCGGAGATGCTCTGCAAAGGCCCCGCTCTAGTCCCAATACGTGACCGCAGCTTCCACTCCGACAGCCCCTGGCACGGGCTGCCTTCCACGCGCGGTCGGATCGGCCGCACAAACCCACCCCCAAGGCCTCCCCCGGTCCTAAACCGCGACAACACCGCCAGGCCCCACCGCCTAGCTAGCCCCGCAGGGTCAGCGCGCCCCGAGCCCCGCACTCGGCTGGAAAAGAAACCCAAGCCCGGCACGTTCCCACAGACACCAGCAGGGCAGCGGCGGGAAGCGCCACGCACTCGGGCCGGCCCCTCGCTCTTCGCGATCTCCCGGCGGTCAGACGCCAGCCCGCGGCAAGCGCCACCGGCCCCCGCGCGGCCGCACCGCCACCCCGAAGCCTGGCAGGCTCTGCTCCGACTCTGCGGGCTCCGACGGGGGACCTCGCAGCCCCCTCCCCGGACAGCCGCGCGCCCACGCCCCCCCTCCAGGAGCCCTCCAGCGCCGCCGCCGCACCCCCTCCCCGGCAGGCTCCGCAAGGCCAAGTTCGACGTGCCCGGGGCCGCTCGAGAACGCTCCAGAGCCCTGTCAGCGCGGGGGCCGGGGGGAGGTCCGCTTCCCACAAGAGCCACGCCCCCTCCGCCCGCTCCCCAGCTCAGGGCCGACTCGGAGCTCCCCGGGGCCGCACGCCGCCGCGCCGCCCGGCCCTCGCGCATGCGCTCTGCGCTCCCCGCCCGCGTCCCGGGAGTCTCTCGCGCATGCGCCGGTCCTGTCGCCTCGGCACCGGTGACTAACTCCTCTTGCCCTCCCTTGTCAAAGTTCTCAACCTCGTTATGTCCCCCGCGCCGGCACTAACCGGTACTCGAACTCCTCGTCGTCGTATTTGTCCGAGTAGTAAATCTGCTTGTGCGACATGATCGCTCCGTCTGAGGACCGTCAGGCCCGCGCCGCCAACCTCCAAACACTCCCAGCAGCACACGCTCCCACCCACTTTGGCCTCGCTTTCAAACACGCCGCCCGCGCTTCCTATTGGTCCCTTTGGTTTAAGGCGGGACGTCTCCACCTTCCAGCCTCGGATTGGCTTAGATTAGCTTCTCCTCGAGTCCTTATTGGAGTGGACGCCTAACGTTCGTCAAGAACCAACGTAGGTAAAACTTACGCCTCTAATTGGCTATCCCAACCCCGTGCGCGTTCTCGCGCTGCCATTGGCTGATTCGGGAAAGTGGGCCGGCTGAAGGAGGGACGCTGAGGTGCAGGGTCAGGGGTTAGTGAGGCCGGAAGTGAGTGCAATAAAGTTTGTTCAGGGAGGCCCGGCCGGGGAGAAAGTTGGAACGGCCACCTGAGAAGGCAGTGGCGTGATCCGGAACCAAATCGAGCCGCGGTGCGGTGCGGAGACTCCATGAGGCCCTGGTGAGTTGGGTCTTCTCCCTCTCTTTAGGTTACCCACTCCTCCACCCCGGAACCCCTCTCCCGGGACCCTACTTCCGGTCTGGACCTGTAAGTCCCGCCCCCTACGACCCCCTCCCCGGAAGTCCCACCCCCATCTTCAGGGGGGCGCCCCGAACCCCGACTTGTTATCTGTTTATTGTCCACGACCCCACCCTGCCGCCCAGCTTTCCTGGAAGTCCCACCCCCGGACATGCTTCCCAGCCCTACTGCGGGAAACCTGACGGTAGTGCTTCCAGCTTCCCGAGACCCCGCCTCCTGGCCACGGGTCCGTCCTGAAGCCTGACTCCCAGAAGGCCAGGGCCCCGCCCCTCGGCCGCCCGGCAGGGCGCGCAAGGCCACGCCCCCAGGGCCCCGCCCGAGGCCCCGCCCCCTCCCGTCCACGTCGGCCGTGCGGGAGCTTGGCCTCCGGGAAGTCCCGGGTGCACGCGACCTGGGGCCACGCCCCCTCGGGAGACCGCCGAGTGGGACCCGGGCCCCCTCCGAAGCGCCGTCTTGGGCCCCGAGGGCCCTGGCAGACAGAGTTCCCTTTTCTCGCGTGGGCCTCGGGCCCGGCTGTCCCTAGCGCTCTTGGCCCGGCAGGTGGGAAGTCCAGGTGCCCCGCCCGGTTCTGAGCGGCGCGAGGTCCGGGGCAGACCTCCGCTTCCCTTGCCCCCTCCAAGACTTGGGGTTGGGCGCGAGAGGGGGACGGAGGCTTGCTCCTGGGTGCCCGGCCCCGGAGTTTCCCTGCCCAGGACCGACTCCGCCCCAGAGACAGCTGTAGGTCTCACACCTGCACCTCGGGAGCTGGTAGGGCCATGGGTTTGCTGGCGTGTGACCCGCGGGTGCGACAGGAGCGAAAGTTCTCTGCTGCCAGAAAACGGTGGCTTGGCGTGGGTGGAGGGGACAGTGACCTTTTTGCTGTTTTATTTTTATTTTATTTTTATTTTTTTTGGACTCCCCAGTCTCCATCGTTTCTTTGGCTCTTCCCCTCCCCCCATCCAGAGTTCTTGTCTGGGCATTCCTCTTGGTCCCGCTCGCCCAGCCTTCCCTTATGGAAACATTCCTGAGGCTTTCGCCATTTCCTGCTACTTGCCTCCTCCTCCCTGCTGGGCCGAGCTGCCACGAGCAGCTTCTCCCCCACACTCAGACACCCCGACTCCCAGTAGGCAGTCTCCTTTCCTATGCAGATTTAAAGCGCCCGACTTCCGCTGTCTCTCCTCCAAACGCCCACACCTGTTGATTGTTCCCTGCCTCTGGATTGTGCGGGCTCCCGCAGGCGGAGGACGTCCTGCCCTGCGTGCTGGGGGTGCGAGGCCAGGGCAGAACCCCTTCTTCTATCTCTCTAGGCCTGAGCGCTGAAGGCCTGAGGAAATGGAGTGACTGAGACCAGGGGAGAGTTTAGCATAGTATCTAACACCATATAAGTGTTAGTATTATCAATCCTTGTAGTTTGCATCTTTGTATCTTCTGGAGTTTTAAGAGTAGGTAATCCCAAGGTGAGCGTGGGGGTCCTGTGTATCTTCAACTAATTGTTTGGCTCCTCCATGGCCCCTCTAGCAGAGCTGTGTCTGGGAACCGGGTTTGGAAGGGATGGCTGGGGCTGTTCCCCATGTCCAGCCCCAGCCTTCCTGGCACAGCCTTGTCTGCTGCTCCCTCTGTCCCTTTCTGGCCTGCAGCCCCCACTTCTCCTGGAGAACAGTTTCACTTTTCCGCCTCCTCCAGCCAGACTCTGCCCCTGGTTTTGGTGGACATATGCAACTTCCCCTGTCCCCCCTCCAGGAGGAGGAGCTCGAACCAGCCAGCCACCCCTGCCAGCTTGCTTTGCTGACTAGGCCCGTGGAAGGGGCCACAGAAAAGTGCTTGGCTGGGGGCTGCTGCTCCTTGGCCTGGTGGGTGCTGTGGGAGGGCTCCATCAGCCTGTCCTCTGCCCCAGCTTTCGCCCTGGTGCACCGCCCAGGTTGGACTTTGTTCTCACTTCTCCAGCTTTGCTCTTCCTCTTGGCCCCTCTCTGCGTCCACTGGGACCACTTCCATCCTTTCCCATTTTCCTAACCTCCTGCCCACAGCTGTAGTAGCAGAGGGTGCTAATGGCCCAGGCTCCCTGGGGCCACCCCCCCCCCACCATGTGGTAGTGTGTTGGGGGGGTGACCTGGAGGAGGGGGGCATTTGAGTGTTCCACCAGGACAGGAAGGGAAGTGCTGAGCTCAGGGATCCCCTCCCTTTTCCACCCCCAGCTCCCTGTTTCCTCTTTCATTCCCCCCTACCCTCCCGCAGCTTCCTGCTCCCTTTGGCCTGCCCCTGTCCTGTGTGGATTGATCCAGACCTCCTCTTATTTCCCTCCTTTCTTTCTCATTCCTACATCCTTCCCTCCCACCCCCACTTTCCTCCTCCCCAGATTACTGGTGGTTTGTCTGGGGGCAGCGGCGGGGCAGTGGTGGGGGTGCATGGAGGGAGCTCCATCCCAGCCAGAGTCCGGGGCTGTGGCTGTGCTGGGGGCTTAGCCCGGTCCAGCCTGTGAGTCAGCACTGTCCCTGGGATTGGTCTCCGGCCTTAGGGCTCCGCCCCTGGGGAGGAGCAAGGCAGCTCCGGGTCCAGCCTGTTCTCTCCGCAGCTGGAGAAGAGGCTCCACGCTGGGCGGGGACGGGGCCGGAAACTCTCTGGGTCTGAGCCGGGGGCGCTGGCGCCACTTGTGCCTCTCCCTCTCCAGGATCCTTGAGATCCCTGGGCCCTAGAGGTCCGGTCAGACTAAGGGCCTGGGGATGCCCCCTGCCTGGCCCCCTTGCCTGGACTGGCAGGGGGGCCGGGCTGGGCAGCAGCCTCCCTCCAGCGGCAGCCATGGATCTCCTGCCCCCCCAAGTCCAAGTACAACCCACTCCGGAACGAGTCTCTGTCATCGCTGGAGGAGGGGGCTTCAGGGCCCTCCCCACCGGAGGAGCTGTCTTCTCCATCAGCCTCATCTCTGGGGCCCATCCTGCCGCCTCTGCCGGGGGATGACAGTCCCACCACCCTGTGCTCCTTCTTCCCCCGAATGAGCAACCTGAAGCTGGCCAACCCAGCCGGGGGGGCGCCCGGGGCCAAAGGGGGAGCCAGGAAGGGCAGCTGAGGATGGGGAGGCGCCCGGAGGGGTGGCTGCGCCAGACTCAGGCCCCCCGCCCCTCCTCCAGGACATGAACAAGCTGAGTGGAGGCGGCGGGCGCAGGACTCGGGTGGAAGGGGGCCAGCTGGGGGGCGAGGAGTGGACGCGCCACGGGAGCTTTGTCAATAAGCCCACACGGGGCTGGCTGCATCCCAACGACAAAGTCATGGGACCCGGGGTTTCCTACCTGGTTCGGGTGAGTGAACGGCCTGCCATTCCCTCCGCCCTCCGCCCTCCCAGACCCCTCTGTCTCACTGGGCTTTTCTGGAGCCTCTGGTTTTCTGCTCTTCCTAGCACCACCCTTGGTTTCAGGGTCCTGTTTCTCATACCCTTCTTGCTCCTTCTCCGCTTCTGCGGCCCCTCCCCTTCCAGCTCTGCCTGGGCCCCTTCCTTCTGGTGACCACCCCCACCCTGCCATGCTTAGCACAAAGCCCAGCACGCGCTGGCCCTTAGTAAGTGTGGGAATGAGTGAGCCTCGATCGCGTCCTCCAGCCTCCTCCTGCTGTGGATGTCACTCCACCCCCTACTCGCCCCCCCCCCCAGTGCCTGTCACTGCCCTCCACAATCTCTTCCCAGGTGCCCCAGGCCCTCCCAGCTTGCCCTTTTCTCTGCTCCTCATTTCCTGTGGTCTTGCATGTTGTGGGGCGTTGTGGGGCATAGCCGCAAGCAGCGGGCAAAACTTCTTCGTCTTTATTCTTCCTTTAGGGAGCACGTAGGGAAAAGGCCCAGGGCTCTTTGTGAAGGGGTGGGGGGAGGCGGCTGACTGCTCCCCTCCGTCCCTCCCTCAGTACATGGGCTGCGTGGAGGTTCTCCAGTCAATGCGCGCCTTGGACTTCAACACCCGCACCCAGGTCACCAGGTTAGCGGGGGAGGGGGGATCGGGGGAGGAGGGGACGGGGGGAGGGAGCGCCCTGAATTAGTGAGGGGAGCAGGGGAGTGGGTCTTGGTGGCTTACTAGCCACAGCTTAGCTTTAGGTAAAGGGGATAGAGAGTTAGGGGAGTGAGTCTAAGTCTGGATGAACAGAGGCGCCTCTGGTCTGGGTCCCGCTCACTTTTCCAGTCCTGTGGGTTGTGGGGGAGGCTGCAGAGCAGCTGGCGGCTGGAGCCCGAGTGTAGGATGGGGTGTATGGAAGGTTGCCGCTGGCTTTGGGAAGACCATGGGACATTCATTTGGTAGCTGGAAGGAGGTGGGGCCAGACCCACAGAGGCCCTAACCCAATCAGCCAGGAAGTGGCCTCTCCGTGTCATCAAATATTAAAGGCCCTTAATTCAATCCACCACGACAAAGAGCCTGGAGTGCCCCTGGAGTCTGGCCTGGTCCTCCCCTCCCCCTGCCCTGTGGCCGCCCCAGCCGAGCGAGCGGGAGACAGGCTCTGCGTCTGAGGACCCCTTTCTCGCCAGGGAGGCCATCAGCCTGGTGTGTGATGCCGTGCCCGGTGCCAAGGGGGCGACGAGGAGGAGAAAGGTACCTGGGGCCAATGGGGCTGGGGGTGCTGTTGGGAAATGTGGGGGAGTGGGGGAAGACAAGCATGGGGATGTGTGGGGACAAGGCCAAAAGACAGAGGGTGGGGGATTTCTGGTGTGGGGAACCCCCCGGCTTCTGAGACCCTCGGGTCCTTGGCTAGCCCTGTAGCCGCCCGCTCAGTTCCATCCTGGGGAGGAGTAACCTGAAATTTGCCGGGATGCCGATCACTCTCACCGTCTCCACCAGCAGCCTCAACCTCGTGGCCGCAGACTGCAGACAGGTTGGTGGGGTCGGGCGAGGGGGCCAGAAGCCCTGCGGGAGGGCCAGGAGTAAGACAGGAAGGAGGAGCTTAGGAGCACCTGGGCTAGGAAGCCAAAAGGGTGGGACTGACTAGTCCAGGGCTTGGGCCGGGGCTGGGGGCGCCCAGATGGGCCCTGCCTGACCCGTCCCTTCCCTGTCCCCTGCCCTAACCCTCAGATCATCGCCAACCACCACATGCAGTCTATCTCGTTTGCGTCCGGTGGAGACCCGGTGAGTTGGGAAACAGGGTGGAGGGGGGAAGAGCAGGGGCTGTAGCGGCCAGAGAAGAGGCCACGCTGGGATCGAAGCAGTGTCTGGGAGGGCCTAGGCTTTTAGGGGTCGGGGGTGAGGTGGGCCATAAAACTGAGCTTAGGGGCTGTTTCTGACCCTGCCCACCCCAGGACACAGCTGAGTACGTCGCCTATGTTGCCAAAGACCCGGTGAATCAGAGAGGTGAGGCGTGGTGGGGAGCTGGGTGGGGCCGGCTGTCCGGGAGGCAGGTGAGCAGGACCCGGGGAGCTAAGTGGGGGCTCCGGCCGGGAAGATGAGGGCCAACTGGCAGTGCCCGGTCCCAGCGTGAGCTCGGGGCTCACGGGCCGCCTCTGCTGTGTCCCCAGCCTGCCACATCCTGGAGTGTCCCGAGGGGCTGGCTCAGGATGTCATCAGCACCATCGGCCAGGCCTTCGAGTTGCGCTTCAAACAGTACCTCAGGAACCCGCCCAAGCTGGTCACCCCTCATGACAGGTGAGCGGATGTGGAGGGGGTGGGGCGGCCCCTGGGCCCTGGGGCCCTGCTGAGAGAGCAGGTCTCCTCCACTGCCCAGAGCAGAGAGGGTCGGGGGCCCGGCATGTGTGGGGGGATGACCTGCGGGCCTGTTTCCCCCTTCCTGCTATTCTTGCATTTCCTGCGGCCGGCAGGAAAGTCTGGCCAGGCCCTGCCCTGCTGTAGGCCCACTCTTCCTCTCGCGGCCCGGGCTCCTGTGCTGCCGGCCTGTCGGCCTCTCTTACCCATTTCTCCATCTGTAGTTTTTCATTCTCCTGCCCCCAAGAGCCATCAGGAACTTGGGTGAGGGAGGATGTCTTCCTCCTGAGGTCTCTACCTTTCTCTGTCCCCTCGAGGCCGCTAGCTGTGGAGCATTTAGAGGAGACTCGGGCGCTCTGGAACGCAGCTCTTCTTGCTCTCTTGTGTTGCTGCTTCCCCTCCGTCTGGGGAGGCAGCACGATAATCGAGGCCATGAACCCTAAAATCAAATCTGGTGTTGCAGCTCAGGTCCGTCACCTTTAACTGTGAAACCACAGGCAAATTTCTCCACCTCCGACCTTCATCTCTCCGCTCTGTCACTGGAGAGGGAAGTGGGGCTATCTTGAGGGACGACTGTGTATAGAAAACAGCCCTCCTCAGGCCTGGCCTGCAGGAAGTACCCGGCCCATGGCCACTGCCTGTGCCCCCTCCCACCTGTTCCTCTCAGGATGGCTGGTTTTGATGGCTCGGCTTGGGATGAGGAAGAGGAAGAGCCACCTGGCCACCAGTACTATAATGACTTCCCGGGAAAGGAACCCCCTCTTGGGGGAGTGGTGGACATGAGGCTTCGGGAAGGAGCCCCCCTTGGGGCAGCTCGACCCCCCCCCACCTGTTGGCCAGACCCCCAGCCACCTGGGAGCAACGCTGGTGAGTCGCTTGGGTGGAGGTGGGCTGGGGCCCGGGATGGGAGTGGCCGGCCTGGGCTTCTGGTCTCATCTTATTTTTGTCCCTGCAGCCGGTGGGGCAGCCTGTGGGGGCAGACCCGGAAACCCGCAAACAGATGCCACCTCCGCCACCCTGCCCAGGTGTGAAGGGAGCTGGGAGGGGCGGAGTCCGGGTGCAGGAGGCGGGGCTGGGGCCACTGTGACGCTGCCCTTTGCTCAGCAGGGAAAGAGCTCTTTGACGATCCTTCTTATGTCAACGTGCAGAACCTGGACAAGGCCCGGCAGGCAGGGGGTGGGGCTGGGCCTCCCAATGCTGCCGTCAATGGCAGCACGCCCCGAGACCTCTTTGACATGAGTGAGTGCTGCTGTCTCCTTTTCTGCGTCTCCATCTTCTCTTGAGGTTCCTGCTCTCCTGCCCTCCCCGCCCTGAAGGTGTGGGTCCTGGCCTGTGTTGGGCCAGTGGCCCCGCTCAGCCCTCTCTCTCTCAACCCCCAGAGCCCTTCGAAGATGCCCTTCGGGTGCCTCCGCCCCCCCCAGGCAGTGGCCATGGCTGAGCAGCTCCGAGGGGAGGCCTGGTTCCACGGGAAGCTGAGCCGGCGGGAGGCCGAGGCGCTGCTGCAGCTGCACGGGGACTTCCTGGTGCGGGAGAGCGCGAGCAGCCCTGGCCAGTACGTGCTCACTGGCCTGCAGAGCGGGCAGCCCAAGCACCTGCTGCTGGTGGACCCAGAGGGCGTGGTGAGTGGCGTGGGGCCATGTGTTGGGGGGCACTGCGGCGCGCTCCCGCGGAGCCCTGGTCTCCCCCCGCTGCCACCCCCTTTCCCTGCTCGGCTCGCGGGTGCGGCCCCCTTCCGGCAGGACGGTGTCCTTCCCTTCGCACAGCCCTGGGCCCGAGCTCTGCTCCTCTCGGTCCTCAGTTCTCCATCTGAGCTCGAAGGTGTTCAGCCTGCCCGAGCCCCTCTTTTGACAAACGAGGAAACCATCCCGGAGAGGTGCTGATGCCCGGTGTCAGAGGCCTGGAGCCTAGGAACCCCAAATCTCCTTTTGCAAGAGGAGGGCGGGGCCTCCGCAGCCCCTTCGGACTCAGGGCTCAGCCTGGCGTCCTGTCGCCTGCTCACGCTGCCCCACTGTCCCTCCTGACTTTCGGCTCTTCTCCACAGCAGTCCCCATCTCCCTCCCCCAAGTTTCTCGGAGTGTGTGTCCTCCTCTGAGACAGGCCACCCAACAGGTCGGGAGAGGCGGTATCCCTCAGCTTCTCGGTTTTTGGTCCTGTTGTCCTCTCGGCCTGCTGCCAGAGCTAGCTGTGGGATCCCCTTCTAGAGAAGCCTCAGTGGCCTAGGCTGACAGTCCTCCCATCCCGGTCTTTTTCTCCTTCCTCATCCCTCAGTATAGTTGTCTCCTTTCTGCAGCCTTTGACTTTGCGCCTGAATTAACCCCTTCCTTCCTGCTGCTCAGGTTCGGACAAAGGACCACCGCTTTGAGAGTGTCAGTCACCTCATCAGCTACCACGTGGACAATCACTTGCCCATCATCTCTGCGGGCAGTGAACTGTGTCTCCAGCAGCCTGTGGAGCGGAAGCTGTGACCATCTCAGTGCTTTCTTCCCGAAGGGGCCCTCCCACCCCTTCCACCCTACTCCTTGATTCTCAGGACCTCATGTGGGAGCGTTCTGTGGGCGTGGCCTTGTGTTGGAGCTGGGGATAGTGTGGATATGGCTCAGCACCCACTGAATGAGAGGGTTTGTCAGAAGCTGGGCGTAGAATCCTGTTTCTTCCCGAACCTTACCAAAGTATTATTGAACAGAGTGGCTCCCTTCCCTGGGCCTTTCCTGTGCCAATCTGATACCCCCTTCCCCAAGAAGGTGGGTGCTTGAGGCGTGGGCAGTGTGTCTCCTTGAAGTGAGAAAGGCTTTAATGGGGGCAGTCACCTTTCCAAGGAAGGGGGATGAATCACACCTTTGGTCTATCCCTGGGCTCAGGGTATACTCCAGACCCCTTTCAACAATCCTCCCTCCCAGTGGTTAAACTTTGTGCCTTTGACCATCTCCTAGGTCTGAAGATATTTTATGCAAAGAGTTCTTGAGCCCCTGAGGTCGAGGGTGGGGGTACTGACACCTTCTTGGCTTCTGGGACCCCCCTCCAGTTGAGGTTGGGAGAACAGAGGCAGGAATGTTAGCTGTCCCTTCTACCCGGGGACAGGCAACCCTTAGATAATGCCTCAGAGCCCCCTTCCTGGCCAGCGGGGAGATGGACCCCTCCCTTGCTCAGTGCCTCCTGGCCAGGGGGCACCCCTCACCCAAGGGGTCTGTACATACATTTCCTAAGTCGTCCTGTGTCGTACACCCCCCCACCCCCCCACTCCCCCCACCCCCCCTCCCCTGCCCACCATGTTGCATGCATGTTACACTCTACAGCCAAAGCATAGCTCTGGGTCCTGCAACCTCTGACCCTCTCTCCTCCTTGGGGGGGGGGGGGGGGGGGGGGGGTGGGTGGGGGGGTGGCAGGGACTGGATTTAGTCCTCCTGACCTGGTATCTTTCTCGGGGGATCTGTGGAGGCAGGAACGGGGGGCCATCGAGAAGAAAGTGGACAATCCCCAAATACCATCTGTAGACTTGGGATTTATTTTTATTTTTTATGCATATATTTTAGGGTTGTAGATTTATTTTCCTTATATGTTTTCCGTGGCAAAATGACAATAATCAATTACGTGTACACGTCACCTCTTTGACTTTTCAAAGCCTTTTTACAATGATTGGCATTTTCCTCCTCCCACCCAGTCTTGGCGGCTGCTGGGCCCACAGCATTCTCCTTTCCAGCAGAGACGCAGGGCCCCAGGAGGGGTCCCGAGCCAGGACGGCGCGAGGCGGGGAGGCCCCACGGGTGCGAGCCGCTTCACTCCTGCAGCGACGGGGCCTGGACGCCTCGCCTGCCCTTCGCAGAGCGCCTGGAGCGCGTCCTGCCGCTGCGAGTCTGGGTCTCCTCCGTCTTCGTCCGCGTCTCTTTCCGTCTCGTTCGCGCGTCTCCACGGGTCTCGATGATACCAAAGGGAAATCGTCATTAAAGTCCCTATTTCTTGTACCTCGGCCTCGTGGTCCCTGTTGCTGCCCGTCCGCGACCCCGTCGGCGGGGGTAGGGTTGGGGGGGGGTCTCCCGCACCCACGCGTCCGCGCACCGTCCCTCGGCTCCGGCCGCCCGGTGGCCCCGCCCACACCCCGCCCCCTCGCTGCGCGGTGGAGGCGGCCGCGCCGACTTCCGCTTCCGGTCGCCGCGGCCGCCACCGCCGCCGCCGCTACTGCTGCTGCTGCTGCTGCTGCTGCTGCTGTGGCCGCGGGCAGGCGGCTGCCGCTGCGCTTGCTCCCGGGCCTCGCCGCCTGGCCTGTCCGCTCCTTGCGGGCGTCCCGACCCCGCTCCCGGCGATGGTGCCGCCCGAGCGCGCGTCCGTCCCCCGCCGCCGCTGACCCCGGCACCCCCCCCCCCCCCCCCCCTGGCCGCCTCGGCGCCGCCCCCCCCGGACAAGCTGGAGGGAGGTGGCGGCCCCGCACCGCCCCCTGCGCCGCCCGGCACCGGGAGGAAGCAGGGCAAGGCCGGTGAGAGCGCCGAGGGGCTGGGCCCGCCGAGCACTCGAGGGGCCGGGGGCCGGGGTCGGGGGTCGGGGGGTGGTTCCGGGGGCCCGAAGGAAGGATCGGGCGGGAGGGGTGGGGGTCGGGCGTCGCGGATGGGGCACCCCGGAGCCCCGGGGGAGTCGGAGGGCATGTCTGTCGTTGAAGGGAGGAGGCGGCCGAGAGTGCGGTCGCGCGGCGTGTCTCGTGTGGCACCTTTGTTCGTACCGAGTCTGGGAGCGGGCGCCTGTCCGAGTTGGAGGAGCCCCTCCGGGCGCGTCCGGGACACTGGAGGTGGGGCAGCCCCGGGGAAACGCGTTTGTGTGTGCCCTGTGCTGCGCTTCCAGGTCTGCAGATGAAGAGCCCGGAGAAGAAACGGAGGAAGTCCAGTACTCAGGTGGGTGGTTCCGCCCCCTCCGTGCGCGCACCTGCCTCGGGTGCAGGGAGGACGGCGGCTCCGCTGCTCGCCCTGTCTCGGCTTCCTCTCCGATGGGGGGTGGGCGCCGTGGGGCCGCCGATCTTACCGGTCGGGCCAGCGGGCTTCCTCGCCCTGCACGTTTCCTGTCCCGATTCCCTCCTGGCAGGTGACACCTCCCCCTTACCGAGGTTTGTTTCGGTGACTTCTCCGGCCCTCTGTGCTTTTGACGCTTTGACGGTTTGGGGAGATAGGCACCGTCCCCGTTTTACAGAGGAGGGATCTGCGGCTTTAAAAAGCGGAACACCCGCCTAGGGGTCTCGAGGTTATCGGTTGTCAGAGCGAGGGCTCGGCCCGGTTCTGTTGCTCTGTTACAGTCAGGTCTGTCCCCATTTACATCTGAGCTGGCCGTGAGGAGCGTCCAGAACACGCTGTTTTCGCTGCCCTCACTGCCCTCCTGTGGTTTTGTGGCTGTGTGCTTCCCTCTGTAATTTCGTTCCCTCACCTGTTCCCCACTAGGGCCCTGCATACTCACATCTGACGGAGTTCGCACCACCCCCGACTCCTATGGTGGACCACCTGGTTGCATCCAACCCTTTTGAGGATGACTTTGGAGCCCCTAAGGTGGGGGGTGCGGCCCCTCCATTCCTGGGCAGTCCTGTCCCCTTTGGAGGCTTCCGTGTACAGGGGGGCATGGCAGGCCAGGTACCCCCAGGCTATGGCACTGGGGGTGGAGGGGGCCCCCAGCCTCTTCGTCGACAGCCCCCCCCTTTTCCTCCCAACCCTATGGGCCCTGCTTTCAACATGCCCCCCCAGGGCCCTGGCTACCCACCCCCAGGCAACATGAACTTTCCTAGCCAGCCCTTCAACCAGCCTCTGGGTCAGAACTTCAGCCCTCCTGGTGGGCAGATGATGGCAGGCCCAGTGGGGGGATTTGGGCCCATGATCTCACCTACCATGGGTCAACCTCCCAGAGGAGAGCTGGGCCCCCCTTCTCTTCCCCAACGCTTTACCCAGCCAGGAGCACCTTTTGGTCCTTCTCCTCTCCAGAGACCTGGTCCGGGGCTCCCCAGCCTGCCCCCTAACACAAGTCCCTTCCCTGGCCCGGACCCCGGCTTTCCTGGCCCGGGTGGTGAGGATGGGGGAAAGCCCTTGAATCCACCTGCTCCCACTGCCTTTCCCCAGGAGCCTCACTCAGGCTCCCCAGCTGCTGCTGTGAATGGGAATCAGCCCAGTTTCCCCCCAGACAGCAGTGGGCGGGGTGGGGGGGCCCCCAGATGCCAACAGCCTGGCACCCCCCAGCAAGGTGGGTGGGGGCTCAGGGCCTCAGCCTCCCCCGGGCCTGGTGTATCCGTGCGGCGCCTGTCGCAGCGAGGTGAACGATGACCAGGACGCCATCCTGTGTGAGGCCTCCTGCCAGAAGTGGTTCCACCGCGAGTGCACCGGCATGACTGAGAGCGCCTACGGGCTGCTGACCACCGAGGCCTCTGCTGTCTGGGCTTGCGATCTCTGCCTCAAGACCAAGGAGATCCAGTCTGTGTACATCCGCGAGGGTGTGGGGCAGCTGGTGGCTGCCAACGATGGGTGACGCCAGCCAGGGGCATGGTCTCCAAGTCTGGCTCTTGGTCCTTGTTTCCACTGGCTTCCCGTCCCTGTGGGGCAGAAACGCAGTGGCTCCTGGGGCCAGAGAAGGAACTGAGGTGGGCAGGCAGAAGCGCCTGGATCACTCACCCTTCTGGAAACTTACATGGACACGTTGAGATCCACAGAGATCCGGGGAACCAAAGCCTGGCTGAGTATCGTGGTGGCTCCAGTCCTGAAGGCCGAGGGCTGTGGCTGCGAGGGAAGAGAGGCTAAAGGAGGATCTGGAGGGCAGGGGCCTCCCCCATGCAGGCCACGAATGCCCCGCCAGCCACACCCCCCTCCCCGTGGCCTTGGTGTTTGGAGTGACCTGTTAAAGGGTTCTGGCTAGAGGAGTGGGTTCCCAGCCCTGCAGTAACCTCTTTGTGGGCCTTAGGAGACAGCTATAGGGAATAGATGGGGAATTTCCTGTTTTCTCACCTTCCCGTTGCTTCCTCCCAAGACCTACCTAAGTCCAACCCCGTCAGAGAACCAAATAGCTTGAGAAAGCAGGAGAGCTGTTGGCTGGGGCGGTTTCTTGGTGATTTGGGGCTTCAAGACTGTGGGTAAGAGACGCTGTCCAGACATTGTGTGTCCCTTATACCAAAGCCACTGGCCCTTTCTCAGCCTCTCTTGGGCTTTTCTCCCAATGACCATATTGCCAAAAATTGGGCTTTGCGGTCTAACGGATCGGGATATTTGAAGTTTAGACTGCCCTGGACCAGGGACCCTGCTCGCCCGGCCCTCTCTGCCTCGCCCGTTTGTTAACGCGGTCCCGGCAGCGCGGCCGTGGCGCTGGTCTGTATTCTTCCGCCTCCCTGGCTCGAAGGAAAGCTTGGACGGGCACAGACCGCTTATACCTCATCCCCTGATAGAAGGATCTCTGTCCCCGCGTGGGTGAGGGAGGTGGCGGGCCGGTCACTGCGGTGGTCCTGAGATGCAGTCCAGAGACTGGTGTTTTCCTTCTCTTTCCCTGCCTTTCTGTGTATCTGCTGGGCCCCGGGGGGGTCTGGCAGTATCCCTTCGTTCCGAGAGGCCGGCACTGGGCTCTGCGTGTTCATATTTTACTTTTTATGCACCGCCAACCGGAGCTGGCCCTGCGCCCACGGAGGAGCCCTGCGCCGCGGTTCCCTGCGGTTCGAGCGCACATTCCTCGGTGGGGTGGGGAAGGCTGGCACGGGTGTGGCCCCGAGAGGCGCCCCGGGTCCCCTGGCCGCTGCTCTGGGGACCCTAGCCTCGGAAGACTTAGCGAGTGTACTGCAGAACGCATTTGCCTGCCCAGGTGGGCAGCAGCGTCGAGGCTGTGGAAAAGAAGGGAGGGGGTTCTGGGCTTCTCTCTTCCAGTGTCTGACCCCCGCCCCACCGCTTTGTGTTGTGTTTGTGGTTCTGTTGCCCTCCTTCATCTGTTGCTATTTTTGTGATGTCTTCCTCCCTGCCTCCCATCTCTGCCTTTTGTAAGTGGCTCCTGGGGGAAGGGGTCTGCTAAATTCTCTCCCTCTCCGCTACTTTTTGGAAGGAAGGGGGGGTGGCAGAGATGTGGTGATGGGGGTCTTTTGTACCGTTGGGTTAATAAAAAGACTTGAAAACTCAGACAAGGATTCCTGCTCTTTCTGGGCACAAAGGTTGGAGTGAACCTCGCCCCGGCGGGAAGGCTTGCGGGGGGGGCGGGGGGAGGATGGGTATGTGGCCCAGGGTTCCTGACAGCGGGACTGGCAGAGAGATTGGGGACCCCGAGCTGATCTTAGTCGCAGTCCTAGTCCTCCCTAGTCGAGGAGCCGAGGGACGCCCGAGCGCGCCACCCCTCCCCCTGCGTCCCCGCTGTGAGAACGTGTTTCTTTTCTGGGCACATTCCTGGGCCAGGCAGGCAGCCAGGGCCTCGGGGACGGGGACAAGTGCCGTTTAGTGCTTCTAGGCTCAGCGCTCCCTCCCGCACCCCGGCCGGCGCTAGCGGTCCAGCGGAGCGGGAAGCGGCGGCCCCCGGTCTAGCAGATTTCATCTGGGGACGCCACCCCCTCCCCTTTGGCAAGAGTAGCCGTGGAACCCTCCCTCGGCACCCGCGCCGGCTGAGAACGGCCGGAGAGCTATTTCCAACCCTCGGCGCGCCGTATCCCCTCCCCCACCCTGCAGCTGTGTCGGTCCGTCCTAGGGTCGACCTTGCCCCTCGCCCCTGCTGTCTCGGGAGGTGCCGCCCTCTGCCTTCCAGCGGTGGCTCTTCCCCGGAGAAACTGTCTAGACGCGGGGAAGAAGGGAGGTCGCCCACCACGCAGCTCGCCCCCGCAGGGGGGCGGGGGTCCGGGACCCGAGCAGGCCCCCCTCCCTGCCCGGCCCCCCAACGTCAGCTCTTATTGGCCCGAAGTTTCCGCCCCCTCAGGGACGTTGGCCTTCCATTGGCCAGTCCCGGTCACGTGGTTCGGCCTCCCTCCCTCCCTCCGGGGCCTGGAAACCCCGGGCGGCAGCAACAGGTCCCGGCGGGTCGGAAGGCGCGGTCAGGTGAGGCCCTACTCGGCTGGGGGCCCCCGGACTCCCCGCGGGACCCGGGCGCGCAGCCGGGCGTGCGCTCCGCCGGAGACCGGGCGCTGCGTGTCGCCGCGGGGCGGGCGCGGGGGGCGCCCCGGGCGTCCGTCCCCGAGACGCAATTGGCGCTGGGGCCCCGGGCAGGCTTCTGCGGCGCCGGGGTCCCCCGCCTTAGAGGATTGGGGGGCGGCTCCTGGACGCGCCGAGTTTAGCGAGTCGGAGGGGGAAGGTCCCCCTTTAGCTGCCCTTTCCATACCGCAGAAGAGCCCGACACGCCTGGAAGTGTGTTTGGGCCGGACCCTGCCCGCCTGCGAGTGCGGAGGGGTGGAGGCGGGCAGCGGTGGGGAACTTCCTAATAAGGCCCAGGGACGCTGGCGAGGGAGAGCGGGGCTCCCTGGTGGCATCTGGGATGAGCCCCGCCGGGGGAGAGAGGCACCCGAGTTGGAGACCCCGAGTGCGGGGGTTCCGGACTGTCTCCTCTTCGGGTCTCCCGAGCGTTCGTCTTGTTGACCCAGATATCGGGGCTGGTTTCCGTGGAGACGGCGGGTCTGACATCACCCTGGTTGCCATGGCGCCTAGTTCTGGAGGACCGGAGCAGGCTGTACACAGCCAGGGATAAACAGGGACTTCAGCCCAAGCTGATGCCACTTCCTTCCTGCCACCACCTGTTAGCAGTCACACGCAGCAGCTGGGGACAGGGGACCATGACAGCCCAGTGCGGGGGGGGGGGGGGCGGCACTCTGGGGACGCTGCAAAAGCTGGCCAGGGCGCCTGGGGATGCTGCTTGTGCCAGGGACGCATGGGCGTGGGGAAGACACTGTGAGTGTCAGTCCCAGCCATGGATCCCAAGGGGCCGCAGGTCATTTGGGCTGCGTGCTGGTCTCACCCCAGCTCAAACAGAAGGGGGCCGAGTGGGGGTGTCATACTGCCAGACTTCTTCCCAAGCCCACCTTCCCTTCCCGGGTTTGCTGACAGAGCCCTTTCCACTTGCAGACCTTTCGGCTCCTCAGGAAACAGCCACTTACCATCTGAAGGACTAAGGTCCAAGACTGGGGGGTGGGCTCCTCTGTCCCTCCTGTCTCGTGCCGGGTCCTAGCTGCAGCTGCCCAGCCTGAGGCGACAGTCCTGGGCCCCAGTGATGATGGGATAGGTCTCCCTCCTCTTAGCCGGCTTTGATTCAGGCTTTGGAAACTGGAGCGACTTCCCATCCCGTCCGGCCAGGGCAGTGGATTACCCCGAAGGGTCGGCCCACAGCCCTGTTGTCTGTTGCTTTGCAAACTGTAAAGTCTTTATAACTGAGAGCGGTCGTGAGAGCCTCTCCCTGTGGCCCTCACGTTCCCTGAGATGACACTCTGCCCGTCACAGAGCATGGAAAGAATCTGGGAAGGAGAGTCAGCATGACAAGGAGCCTTACTAAGGGTCCCCACGGACGGATCTGCCCGCTCTTCTCAGGCCTGGCGGCCATGAGGACCATCTGGGAGGTTTTAATAAGGACCCAGGCCCAGTTGGGTTAGACTCCTGGGAGATTCTGGCGGGTAGCCAGCGCTGGGGATCCCCGAACCAGACTGGGTGAAGGGCTGAGGCTGGGCGGGAGTTCTGTCTTCTGCGCCCCCACGGGGGAGGGGGTGATGGTGGGAGAGTCTGGGGTGGTTATTTTCTCACTCCTCTTATCAGCTGCCCGTCCTCGGCAAGGTCAAGTTAGCCAACCTGTGTGGCCTTCATCTTCCCTGACTAACCTGAGGGGCCTGGCCAGGTCACCCCCGAGCCTGTCTGGGCATGTGCTTTGACCTTTCGGAGTGGCCCCGCTGGTCTGTAGGAGGGGGGACCTTCTCTGTGGCTGTGGGCAGGTTAGGATGGGCAAGTTTGGTACTGCCCAGAACAGTGGAGGTTAGGGTTAGAAGGGTTGGTTCTGGAAGCTGCTGCCCAGCCCTGGGGACCCGGCCCAGACTGCCCTCTGCATCCTGCCTTTGCTGAAGGGAACTGGGGTCCTGAAGAGCGCTTTTCTCTGCAGGTGGTGGCGGCAGCTTCGGGGACGCCAGCAACCATGGCTTCCTGCCCAGACTCTGACAACAGCTGGGTACTGGCCGGCTCCGAGGTAGGGAGAGCAGGCCTGGGAACCCCACAGAAGAGAGGTGCTGGCAGGCCTGGGATGCTCCCCGGGTCTGTGCCCTTCCTTGGTGCCCACGGTCACCTGTGTCACCTCCTGCTGGCTGCCAGGGGAGGGGACTCTGGGGGCAGGAGGACAGAGATGGGGCCCCAGGAGTCAAGTGGTGGGGCTTGGACTGGGCCTTGAAAGAAGGGTACCATGGGGTCAGCTGCAAGAAGTAGGGGGCTGATGTGAGCAGAGGGCCTGGGACAACAGGAAAGCCATTTTGGGGGAGACTGAGGCAGTCCGTGGAGTGAGGTGGAGATGTGGGCTAGATTATGCTGGAATGAAGCAGGGGGCAGAGCCTGGAACCTCTGCAGACCCAGGCACGGGGGCGTCTTCCTGAGGGCGGGGTCATGGAAGGGCTTTGGATCAGAGGGACTTGGACAGTCATTGCTCTGGACAGAGGCCCCCCCCAACCCCCCGTGGGTGGGGTGAGGAGAGGACTGTTCTGAACATCTGCAGCACAGCTGGTGGCTGTGGACACCTGTGTCCGCAAAGCCACTGAGAAGGGAGAAGGGCATCATCAAGGGTCCCAGCCCTGGCTGCTTGGTGTGTCAGGCACTGCTGGAAGGGGAGCAGGGGACAAGGGGCGGAGGGGACGGAGGAGGCTGGGCTCAGGAAGGTGCTGGGCCAGGACACAGGGCATGGGGCATAGCCGGGAAGGAAAGGGGTGGACACTGTCGTCCAGGGCCCCTGCCTCCTGTTGAGTATCTTTGTTGACCGAGGGGCATTTACCTCTCCGTCCTCCCCTGTAGAAGCGGGGGCGTGGCTCCTGGTGTGTCGGGCAGGCCATGAGAGAACAGTGGTTTGAAAATTGCCAAGAACATACTGAGATGGAGAACAGTTCTTGGAGGGGTGGCAGAAGCTTGGGCGGGGGAGCGGGTGGCAAGCTGCTGAGCAGGGGTGTGCAGGGAGGGGAGCCGGGGTGGGGCTGGGGTGGGGCTGCAGGAGAGGGCTGTGTGGGGCAGGGGGAGAAGCCTGGGAGATGGCAGAGACACCGTGGTGTGAACAGCTGCAGAAAAGCAGATGGGGACGTGTGGTGACCCTTAGTCCCCAGGGGGCTTTACCTCTTGCCATTTTCCGCCTTCCCGCCAGTCTCCAGGTTTCATTTGTGGGGAGGTGGGAGACCCAGGCTTCAGCTGGCTTCTTTGGGAGGGCGGGAGGCACCCGGTGTGTGTGTGTGTGTGTGTGTGTGTGTGTGTGTGTGATGTGGGGGCACATCCCAGCCCCTCCCCGCCCCACCAGCTTGCCTCGGCTCACGGCTGAGTGAGCGTCGTAGGTTTTTGTGAGCTCTGGGTGGGGGGTCGCTGAGCGGTGTGGCAAGGTCTGGAGACCCCCAACAGAGCCCCCCCCGCCGTGGCCCTGGATCTGTGCTCTGCAGTGGCCTTCTGCCTGCACCCCTTCCTCCAGAGCCTGCCCGTGGAGACCCTGGGCCCAGAATCCGCAGCAGATGCCGAATCAGAGCGAGCTCCCCGGGCACTCAGGAGCCCCTCCAAGGCGGCTGTGGAAGAGTCCGCTGGAGCTGAGGAGGGAGGAGGTAACAGGCTCCCCTGGGGGCAGGGGGCCCCCATTTCCTCAGGGAAAGGGGGTTGGGTTCGTCTGATTTCCGGGGTTAGTTCTGAAGCCTTCCTGCCCCCACCCGGCCTGGCATGTTCCTGCCCTTCCAGCTCTGCAGGGCCTGAGGCAGCCCGAGGGCTGTGTAGGGAGTTCACGGGGAGGGTGGGGGGGCGGGGCGGTGGCGTTTCTCCTGGGCTTTTTCTTCCACCACAGAGACCGAGACCATCTTCCGGTCTGGGGAAAGCTCCCAGTCTGGGCCCATTCTGCCAGAGAAGACTTCGGCCGAGGTGAGGACCCTCATCGGGTCGGGGGGGCAGTGGGTACGGTCCCAGAGTGCTTATGGCCGTGTCTGCTCAGGGTGACCTGGAAGGCGATGGCTGTGCTAGGGGGCCCCCTGGCCTGGGAGACACGCCGGTCCAGGGAGACTCAGACGAGGGCCCTGGGGTGGCAGGCCTGGGACTGGACACAGAGGACCCGGAGGGTCAGAGCCCCCCAGGAAACCTGCCTTCATCGCCCAACATAGGTGAGATGTGCCCCTCTTTACTCTCCTTCTGGAAGGAACTGGGTCTCCACGAGCAGGCTCCGGGGAAGGAGTGCTCGCTGGAGGGCTCCTTGCCGAGCACGGCTGTGGTCCCGGCCCTGGCACTGAGCAGCTAGGGGTCTCCTTACGCTGTGTCTGTGAATCCCCCCCACTACCCCCGAGGACGCCGAGGATCAGAGAGGTTACATGATGCAGACAAGGTCACGGAGCAGAAAAGTGGCAGGGCCCGGGTCTTCCCCTCGTCCGGGGCTGCCTCTCTTCCAGCCCCTTGGTTCAGCTCTCGCCCCCCATGAGTCTCCATCCTGTGTCGGAGACGAGAGAGGGAGGGAGCTGCATGGCCTGTGCAAGAGAGGCCCCGGGCCGTCTTGTCTGAGCCAAATGCAGGTCAGACCAAGACAGCAGGAGGCTGAGGTGGGATTTCTGTGCGCCCTCAGCGGGGAAGGGGGTTTACTCCCAGGACAGGTGGAGGGAAGGGCGAGGGGGAGCGGGCATGCCTGGGGAGGGGTTCACACTGGAGGGGATGTTCCAGGCTCTGGGTCAGTAGGGTTGGAGGAAGAGAAGGTTCTAGGCCAAGGCTGTAGCATCCACTGCGGGATGAGGCCACCTGTCCTGTGCTAAGGAGGTGGGGCCCAGGACAGCGTGTGTGACTCGTCTCTGAAGGGTGACAGGTAGAGGGAGAGGCTGGGGCCCCGGAGCGGACAAGTGCAAAGACCAGGGGTGGGCAGATTCGAGGCATGTGATGCTGAGTTGTCTGGGTGTGGGGTGAATGTAGGGGGTGGGGCGCAGGCAGCCAGGTGGCAGCAGGGGTGCCTCTCTCCGAACGGGTGCGGGGGGCGATGGGCCCCCAAAGAGACCAGCGCGGAGGGCAGTGCACTGAGAGTTTGGTCCCCGGGGGGCGGCAGGCAGGAGTGGCTGGCTGGTCAGTCGTACAGGTCAGGGGCTACAGACTGGGGACGGTGCGGGTGACATAGTGTGGTGGGGAGGCCGGTCCCCCGAGCACCCTCACTGTCAGGCCAGGAAGAGCAGGGCGGCCCAGGAGCTGTGAGGGAGTTGGCAGGAGGCTCGTGTGGGCCGAAGGAGGCTGTGCTATGCAGAGTGGCTCCGTGGGTTTGCAGGTGGAAAGGCCAGTGTCCCGCTCTCAGCTGCCCCGGTGCACGGGGACCCGGGGTCCCCACGTGTCCTTGTGGGTGGTCTCTGCCCGTGTCCTGTTCTCCAGTTGCCTCACTGCCTCATCCCCGTCCTTTCCTCCAGCCTGGCCCAGGGAGGAGGCCCGAGGCTCCAGCAGTGAGGATGACACCGATGTGGACGTGGAGGGTCTGCGGAGACGGCGGGGCCGGGAGCCTCGCGCTGCTCAGCCTGCGGGGCCCCTGCGCGTGGAGGACCAGGCCGGAGGCGAGGGTGCGGCCTGGGAGCTGGGCGTCTCCCTCAACGTGTGTGTCCTTGGGGCCCTGGTGCTGCTGGGGCTAGGAATCCTCCTCTTCTCCGGTGAGTGGGACCTCACCTGCTGGCTCCTGTGTCCCCGTCTGGCCTCCCTGTCTCCCCCGTCCCTTCACCAAGCTCTCCGTGTCTATTCTCAGGTGCCCTTACAGAGTCAGACAGTGGTGAGTGGGGACGGGGCCTGGCTTGTCCCCTCCCGGCCCGAGGGAGGCTGTGGGGGGCAGTCCCCGGGGCTGGCCGTCTCTGACTCAGTGACCCTTTGGCTCTTGGTGCTGATCCCGGGCCCCTTCCCTGCCGGCCCTCTCAGCCATGGGCTCCAGGTCCGGGGCAGGAGGGCGTCCATCTGTGTGTGTGTGTGTGTGTGTGTGTGTGAGAGAGAGAGTGGGTGGGAGGGGGTGTCTGGTGTATGCAGAGGCCAATTCTGGATGTGGCTTTCCTGCAGGGCCCGCGGAGGAAGTAGACCTGCAGGTCTTCCTGGACACGGGGTTGGACACGGAGGTGCGGGACTCGGCGGGACATGGGCAGGTCGGCTTCCTGGGCCCAAAGCTAAGCAGGGCCTGCCTGTGGGAGACCACAGGCCATGGGGCAGGAGGGTCATTGTCTCCCTTGCCCTCAGGATGGGGCCCCGGGACCAGCGGACAGCGTCCCCAGCCTACAGAGCATGGGGGCGCTGCTGGACAGGCTCGCCAAGGAGAACCAGGATGTGCGGCTGCTGCAAGCCCAGCTGCAGGTTCGTGCACAGGGCCCTCCCTCGGCCAGGGGCTGTCCGCCCTCCCTCGGCCAGGGGCTGACCATCTTCCCTCGGAGGAGGTCGTCTTTGTTACCCCACCTGCCGCCCGGAGAGTCTCATCCCTCCTGCTGCGGGGGCCCAGGTTGCATGCCCCGCAGCCCCCTTGGAGGTGGTGCTGCTTTGTTTGGAGCCATGGCAGCACCTGTGGGGACTCGGAGAGAAGGCTGAGCGGCCATCAGTTAATAGTGTCTGTTCCAGGTGGGGGAGGTGGGTCTCAGGTGGCTGATCGCAGGTCGGTCGAAGGGGGTGCTTCTAGAAGGATACAGAAGCGGAGGTCCGTGATGGGATTTGGGGATCCCAGGCTCTGGTGCGGGTTGTGGCTGGAGGACTGAAGCCTCTGAGTGGCCACGCTCCTGGAGTGGATGGGGGGGCGGCCCTGACGGGACTCTCCTGTGGCCCCGTCCACCCCAGGCCCAGAAGGAGGAGCTCCAGAGCCTGATGCAGCAGCCCCGGGAGCTGGAGGAGGAGAACGCCCAGCTGCGCGGGGCCCTGTGGCGGGGCGAGGCGGCCCAGCGGGCCCTGGAGGCAGAGCTGCAGCAGCTGCGGGCCCGGCTTCGGGGGCTGGAGGGCAACTGCATCCGAGGCCCAGATGGGGTGTGCCTCAGCTGGGGCCCGGGCTCTGCGCCAGCCGGGGCCACTGAGCAGCGAGGCCCCCGGGAGCAGGAGCCGGGCGCCGGCTTCCTGCAGCAGAAGCAGCGGCTGGAGGCTGAGGCCCAGGCGTTTCGGCGGGAGCTGGAGAGGCAGCGGGAGCTGCTGGGGTCCGTGCAGCGGGATCTGGAGCAGAGCTTGAGGGACATGGGCCGAGGGGACCCAGCGCGTGCTGGCCTGACCGCGCTGGGCCACAGACTGGCCCGGAAGCTACAGGACCTGGAGAAATGGGGCCAGCACGCGGGGGTCCCTGCCAATGCCTCAGAGGTCCGCTTCCAGAGCTCCAGGGAAGGGAGTGGAAAGGAGAAGTGGCGGGATGGGCGGGGGGACTGGAACGCGGAGCCCTGGAAGCACAAGAAGGAGGGCCGTGAAAGAAAGAAGAGCTGGTGGGGCGAGGAGGACAGGGAGGCGGCCGGGAGGGGCAAGGAGTGGAGCAGCAAGAAGGACGGCAAGCGACAGGGCCCCAGGGAGCCCCCGAGGAGGAGTGGGGGCCTGCACCCCCCCGCGGAGCGGCAGGAGCACCTTCAGTGGAAGGAGGGGGCTAAAGGCCAGCGGGACCCCCTGGGCCTGTGGGCAGAGCTGTCGAGGCACAAGTACCGGACACCCCAGGGCTGCTCGGGCGTGCCTGAGTGTGCCCGGCAGGAGGGCCTGGCCTTTGGCGTGGAGCTGGCCCCAGTGCGGCAGCAGGAGCTGGCCTCCCTGCTGAGGACTTACCTGGCGCGGCTGCCCTGGGCCGGCCCCCTGACGGAGCAGCTGCCCCTCTCACCCGCTTACTTCAGCGAGGATGGCATCTTCCGCCACGACCGCCTCCGCTTCCGGGACTTTGTGGATGCCTTGGAGGACAGCCTGGAGGAGGCGGCTGTGCGACAGACGGGTGATGACGATGAGGTGGATGACTTTGAGAGTTTCATCTTCAGCCACTTCTTTGGAGACGAAGCGCTGAAGAAGAGGTGGGTGGCTGGGCCCAGGGGAGGGGAACGGGACGTCTGAAGGAGCAGGGGCCCTGAGGAGGGGTCTTCTTTGGAGCCGCTTTTAGTTTGCAGGTGGCTACCCGTGGAGCGGCGTCTGCAGACTTGCCTGCCTTCCGGGAGGTCGGGAGCCGCCCAGGCTCACCCCATAGTGGTCTGGGCGGCCCCTCTTGGGCCGGGGAGACTTTTCCTCCGGGCTGTTCTGTCGTGTTCTGTCCTTGCCTTCCTGCCGCTCTGACTTCACGCAGGGGCAGCCTTCCGGCCCCTGTGTTGGCTGTCTCCAGAGGAACAGGGTCCCCCCTTCCCAGGAGCCCTGTCTCACTGTGTGGCCTCGTCCTCTAAAGCTGTCTTCCTGACCCCACCCCGTGTCTCCCCCCAGGTCTGGGAAGAAGGAGAGGCCCTTGCGGAGCCCGGGGAGGGGATGAGGCCTGGCGTCCCCTGGCCCCGGGGACCACGGTCTCCTCTGGCTCCAAGGGGAGCAGAATCACTCAGCACTGAGGCCACTTCTGCAGGGAGAAGGCCTTACCTGGCTTGGCCTTGCTGTCTATGCAAATGTGTGCAAATGCGGGCCTGATAGCCCAAGCGGGGGGGGGGGGGGGGGGGGGGGGGGGGGGGGGGGGGGGCGCCGGCCGCCCCCCCCCCCCCCCCCCCGGGGGGCCCCCCCCCCGCCGCCCCCCCGCCCCCCCCCCCCCCCCCCCCCCCCGG
>NW_022631154.1:900781-1013762 GCF_010015895.1 Lontra canadensis | reverse complement strand
GGGGGGGGGGGGGGGGGGGGAGGGCGACGGAATGCTCATTCTGCAGCCACAGCTTTCACCCTCATGCGTGTGCCCCCCACAGCGGGCCCCTTGGCTCCATGCACGGACCCCAGCCCCTGGGATGGGGGCCCAGCACTAGGGCTTTCCCTGGAGTGTCATTAGACTTGAAGCAGCCACCCCGGGGGAGGGGCGTGAACTCCCCTTTTTACCTGTGCCGCTCACATGGCCGCACCTCCCGTGTGCACTGTAGGCTCGACCCCAGTAAAATGCCGTTGGAGCTGCGGGTTGGGGTGGTGTCCAAGCACAGGGGCCCCCGCACCCGCCTTGCCCCCCACACCACCCTCCCAGCCACCCCGGGGCGGGGGCTGGGACTCCCCATTTCTGCTCGCAGCCTTTGGGGCCCCTGGGAGATGGAGAAAATGAGCATGGGTTTCGGGGTGTGAGCCTGCGGCTGTGTGATCTTGGGCCGGTTCATTCCTGGGAGCCTTGGGTTTCCGATGCTCAAAACGGGACTGGACGGCCGCGGAGAGACTAAATAAAGCGGCGGAAGCACGATGCCTGCTGAGTGTCTGGTGCTCCGAAGCGGTCCGTCTCGGGGGCTCGGAGGAGGGGGCGCGGGGGCGCGGGGTGGCCGCTAGGTGGCGCGCCGGCTCCGGGTTGGGCGCAGACCCCGCTAGGCTCGTCCATCCTGGCGGGGCTCCCTGATCGCCCTGGACATGCCCCGCGTGTGCGTGTAGGGGCAGAATGACGCGGTATGGCCTCGGGCAGGGGAGAGCGCCTGCAGGTCCAGGCGGGCGCTGGGGTGGACGGCAGGAGCTTGGGGGGCGGGGCCGCTGGCGGGGAGGTCCGCGTTGTGAGGTCTGTGGGGTCTGGGGCGGTGCTAAAGCCGCGCGTCGGTGGAGCCGCCTTCTGGGGCAGGAGGGATTCGTTAGACCCGAGGAAGTCCCCCCCCCCCCGCCTCAGCAGGGGGTCAGTGACCGGGGCCCGGGTCTTCAGGAAACGGGTCTTCTGGAGGGGGGTTGGGAAGATGCTGGCTAGGCTGGCCCCAGGGCCTGGATTGGGGCCCCCACGAGGGGGTCTGTGTTAGCCTGAGTCCCCGGTCTTCCGCAGGCGCTCAGTTTCCGCAGGCTCGCAGCGTGCCGGTCAGCTGGGGTTTCCGGGGCTGGGATTCCGGCCAGAAGGGAGGCCGCTTTCCTCATCCCGGGGAGGGGGGCACAGCCTGGTCTCCTCAGGTTCTTCTCCTGGGCCGGGTTCCTTCATCTGCATGCCAAACTCCGGGAGGCTGGGAAGAGCCCCCAAGCCCCCCCTTCTTACCCGCTCCTCAGGGAGTGGCTGTGCTGAGCTGGCCATCTCAGGGACTGTCCAGTCAGGGCGACAAGGAGAGCCATGAACCCAAGTGGTCTGCCGGGGAGCCCAGGACAGCAGAGCCGCTGGCCGCTGGTTACCCCGCCCCCGGGCTGACCTGCGTAGGTGATGCTCACAGCGCCCGTCGTAGGTCAGCAGGCCCCTGTCAGCCCCGTGCACCCGTGGCAGCACTGGGAACGAGGGAACCCCGGACCCAGGCCAGCAAGTGGAGATGGGACAAGGGAGGGTAGAGCTGGGTGGCAGCACTCCCCACCCAACACACACACGCATGTGTGCACGCACACACACACTTCCACACTCATTCACACACACCGCTAATCTGTCCCGAGGGCGGGGGTGGGGTGCCCTGGGGGCAGGCCCACTGGACTCTGCTGCCCAGCCCTGCTTGGCCTCCCAGACTCTGGCCTGGACCCTCCCGTTTAAGTGCTTGGCTTTTCTGCCTTTTCTCGGAGAACCACCCCCTCCAGCTCAGAGCTCTGCTCCAGGGCCAGGGGGCAACTTGGGGGAATTACTTGAGTCAGGGGTGTCTCTCTTGGGCCTTCTGCTCTCAGTAGAAACATTCTACTTCCTTTGGCCCATCCCCACGTCCCCTCTGTCCCCCGGTCTGCCCTTCCTCCCCTCCCTGTTCCTCACTGTCCAGCCTCACTCCTTCCTGGGCTCCTCCTCTGCCCCTTCCCTGGGGCCCTCAGCCTGGCCTTCCCTTGCCAGTGCCCCCGCCGGCCCTTACCACCCTTGGGATCTCCCTGTCTCTCCCTGCCACCCCAGGTCCCCAGGCCCCAGTCTCTCCCTTCTGCCTCCCACTCCCACCCATCCTAGGGGATGGGGGGTTGCATGGTGAGACTGTGGTGGTGAGTGGACTTTGGGCCTGTACAACCCCCATGAGCTCCTTGAAGGTCAAAGCCATGTGTTTCCCCTGAGAACCTCTCCCAGCCACCCCCCCTCCGCCCCCATGGGCCCAACCCCGGCCTGGCTGGCTGTCACCTTGGGAACCTCCCAGGGTCACCTCGATGCAGGGATGTCCCCCCATCAGGCTTGTTCTGGACCACAAGTGTTCCTGGTCCTTTCACACGTCACCTTCTTTGCGGGTCAGGTAGGAACGCTGCAGGGTGGCGGTTGGGCCACTCGGCCCTCAACCCAAACAGCACAGGGCCCTCCCTCCCAGCTGACCTGAGCTGTCTGAGCCACAGAAGCCCTGTTCATCTGCTCTCCTGCACAGCTGTCTGAGCTCTCTGCCCCCAGCCTCGTGGAAGGTCATGGCCCATCTCTCTGGTAAGCCCTGGCTGCCGCGGTAGGCCCTGCCCCATTCCCTGGTTCTTTACTCCGGGCCACGTGGAGGCCCAGACCGCCCAGGTCTCTCCTAACTAGACCTTGGGCCAGAGCAGGCTCTGAGGTCAGAACACTGAGTCACCCCCCCCCCCCCCCCCCCCGCCCCCGCTCACCTGTGGGCCTCCGGTGAGGTGGTGAGGTGCCCCTCCCTGCTTTTGGGCCTAGCTTTCCCATCAGTAAAGCGGAGACTGTGAGCAACGCCCCAGAGCTTGTCCCGAGGGGGAAATCAGTCATGACGACGGACAAGCAGAAAACTGTAGCCATCACAAAGAGTAGTTTTCTTGGTTTAGCCAAGCTCTAAGGGGGGAGCTGGGGGCTCTGAGAGGAGAAAGGGCTGGTTCCCAAAACATAGGGCGGGAGCTGGCTGGGGGGAGGAGCTCTTGCTTCCAGCTCTGTGCCACTGTGCAGACCCAGGCCCGCCGGACTTGGCCTAGCTAACAAGAGGAACTGGGAAGGATTACAGGATTTGCGACGGGGGGAGGGGGCCTCCGACCAGACCGCGGTCAGGCCCGAGGGAGGGGGAAAGCCCTGTGGCCAGATGGCTAAGGGGACGGGTCAGGATTCTCCTACAGGCCCACTGCAAGGCTGCCGGAGGAGCTCTGTTGGGGGGGAAGGGGGAGGGTGCTACTGAGGGCACTGGGGCAGGACACCTGTGTGAGGGAAGGTGTACTCGGGCCTGCGTGCGGGCAGCCAGGACGGAAGGGACCAGCTGAGAAACTGGGGTACTTAGGAAGTGTCCGCCAACAGCCCAGGAGCAAGGTGACACGGGCCTGACTTGGAGCATGCGACGGACTGGATGAGCCTTGGGTGGGCCCAGGCTGGGGGACCTGTGGGGGGTGGGTCAAGGACTCTAGCTTTCCAGCCTTGGAACAGCTGGGTGACCACGTTCCCCTGCACCCCTGCAGCGCTGGGAAAGGAGGTGCTGGTGTTGCAGTGCGGGGGAGAGGAGAAAGCAGCGGGGCTGGACTCCACGGGATGAGGGAGAGCGCCGGCTTATCGGCTCGTCACCCACGACTCCAGACACGTGGGTGCCCCCTCTCCCCATTCCCTCCAAGGCAGGGCCCCGCTGGAGAAGTCAGGAGCTTAACCTTACAGAGCCCAAGGGGAGCGGCCTCCAAGGTCGGTGCTGAGACCCTGACCACCGTCAGAGGGACAGTCGTCAGGTTGGCACAGGGCAGGCGGGAACTGAAGCCAGGTGCATGGAGAGGAAAGCAGCAGCCCCATTTGGAAGGCCCCGCACCCATGGGCCACGCAGACTTGCATGCTTGCCTCTGGAAGGTGGCCTCGGGCTGTCACTGAGGCAGCCCATGGCAGGAGGGTGGGGGTGGGGCAGGGGGCAGAAACCTTGGCATGAGGGCTTCCCAGCAACAGGATGCCCCCCTCGTTCCCCCGCGAGTGCATGATTGTGGGCGCAGCAGGTCCGGGGGCCCCCAGGCTGGTGTCACCGCTGTGTTTGGGAAGCAAGAGTGGGGTGCTGGGGAAGAGCGGGGGAAGTAGCTCCGGGGTGCCCGCGCCACGCAGACCCAGCTCCTCTGCTCATGGCTCCCGACGAGGCCCGTCGGTCCGCCCCCTAAATAAAATAAGAGCCAGCTTCTGTCACTAGAAGACCATGAAATGAAATCAATAAAGGACTCTTTCGGTGGCCGTGGGGTCAGTTCCCCACCTCCAAAGCTGACATCAGTGCATAATCACCTAACAGAAGAACAAAAATGATTTTCTCAATCGTGAATCTTTATTTAAAAATGTGTTGTTTAGGGGCGCCGGGGCGGCTCAGTCGCTGAAGCATCTGCCTTTGGCTCAGGTTGTGATCCCATGGTCCTGGGATGGAGCCCCACGGGTCTCCCTCAGTCTCTGCCTGCGCTCTCTCCCTCCCTCTTTCTCGGTGTCAAATAAATAAATACAATCTTAAAAAAAAATGGTCTGCCTTCTTAGTGAGGGGTGACTCCCAGGCGTAATTGTGTTATCATCGGAGGCGGGCACTGGCCTCTTCAAGCCTCGTCTTCCGGAACCCGCAGGAGGCTGCGTGGGCTGGCGTCCACCCAGAACTCAGGCTGTGCCTTCCTGGCTCATGCTGCGTCTGCCTGACAATCCTGGTCCTCCCCTCTTCCCCGCCTCACCCTCCGCAGCACCCAGCTTGCAGACCAGGAGGAGGGCCTCATGTTTGTGCAGAACCGCACAGCTTGCAAACGTTTTTCACGCACGCTATCGTATGTGCGTTCTCTTGGTGGTGGCGGGAAGGACGAGCCCGTGTGGCGAGGCCCTAATTTCAAGGGCTGTTGGTGTCTCTGCGAGGAAAGCACCGCTTTGGGGAGTAGGTGAGCAAGCGGCCCTGGAGAGCAGGGCGGCTCCGTGGGGGACTCAGCAGGCTGACCGGCTTCAGGGGACAAGGCCCAGGGTGTTCCAGGGGAGCAGTGTCTGAGGCGAGGAGGAGGAAGAACCCTCTGGTCATCTGAGGTCAAGGGTCACCCTGCAGGTAATGAGGCCTCGGAGCCGAGGGCCAAGCTGCAGTGCGGGAAGAAGTGCCGGGATTGCCGGCCCGCACTGATCAGGAAAAAGGCCACCCAGCCGGGTGGTTACAAGCCTTGCAGGAGCTGGAGTTTTCCAGGTGGCTAGGGAAGTGGACATGGAAAGGAGGGAGGCCTCGGAAACGAAGTCTGTGCTGAGGTAGGAGGGCTGGGGGCGGATAAACCCTCCATCTGAGGGGGGGTGGACACTGAGGCGACTCTTAGAAGCGGTGAGGGTATTTCCGATGGGATCGTCCGCTGGGAAATGCTGGGAGCTCCGCGCAGCGGGGATGGGAGAGGATCCGGGTCAGGTGGAAGAAGGACCCAGGGGGAGTCCCGAGTCCTTCTAGCGGTGGAGGAGGGCTCTGCGCCTTCCGTGGGCCCCGAACACGCGCTTGCAGAGGGCGCGCTGGGAGGCCGAATCCTCGCTGAAACCGGAACGACGGGACAAGGAGCGCCTGCCCCACTGCGCGGCGAAGATGCCGCAGCCCCGCAGCCCGCGATCTCGCCCAAGGCCCGAGCGGGTCCGAGCTGGCAGGGAGCCCCACGGTGTGCAGCGCCGAGCCACGAACGAGCGCGGGGACCGCACGCTTGCTTCGAACCGGACCAAACACGGCACCTTCCAGGGGCCCGTTCTCTCCGCGTCCGGCCGCGCCCAGGCCCCCCTGGGCTTCTGCGCCCAGGACGCCGCGAGCCCGGGGCTCCCCGCCCACGCTCCCTTCTCTCCCCGACGGCCTTGGCCTTCGCGGCTCGCAGCAGCGGACAAGCGCAGACTAGCAGGCCGGCGGGTCCCAGCTCAGGGCGACGGCGCTCGCTGCTCTGGGACGGCCGCTCCCGCCGCGGGCTTCCCGGGAGCGGGCGGACCCCCGCACCTCCAGGGTCTCGGCCCGACTCCGGGTAGCACGAGGTCGTCTGGGCCGGGCTGACTCCCACCCCCTTCAGCGCACCCCACCACCGCCAACGCGCCAGGTCCGTCCCACCCGGCCAGCGCCCGCAAGCCGCCCGCGCGCTAATGCGCCTGCGGGAACCGCAGCGCCTGCTCCCACGTCCGCAAACCCGCGAGCTTCCCGGGCCCCGCCTGACGTCACAGACACGCCCCCCGAACCGCCCCCTCCCGCCCCTCCGGGAGGACCCACGTTCACCGCGGGGCACTGACGAGGTCGCTTTTAGTCCGTGCGCCTCGGTGCGCAACCGAGGAGGGAGACCCGCAGACCTGCTCGGCCTGATCTCGGCTGTTCTTTCTCTCCGGGTTTCCAGGGCTGCGTGGCGCAATGGTGAGGCTCAGCTCGGGGCATTTCAGGGCTTCACCCCCTAGAAGAGAATGGTTGTGTCCGGGTGACGTCAGGCTCCGGGCGGGGCTGGGCCGTTCCGAGGGAGCTCCGCGGGGGACCGTCCTTCGGGCGGAGCCACGCCCTCCGTCGGCGTGCGGCGGTAGGGGCGTGTCCACGGCGGCCCTCTCTGCGGCTGCGCGGGCGCTGTCCCGGGGTCCCGGCGCGGGCGGGAGCCTGGACGGCGGGGGAAGGAGGCCGCATGGCTCCGCAGCGAGGAGTCCCGTGCCTGGTGCTGCTGGTCAGCGGGAAGAGGAAGTCCGGGAAGGATTTCGTGGCCGAGGCGCTGAGGAGCAGGTGTCCGCGGGGCGGGGCGGAGGGGCGCCCGATGGCGCGAGGGCTGGGCTCAGGGAGGCGTCGGCGGGCGTCCGGGAGCCGGTGACAGCTTCAGCGGCGGCTGCCGGGAGTGCCTCCCCTCTGCTCTAGCTCCCGGCCTGTGTTCTGTCTCAGCGAGGTGCTGTGATCGGAGCAGTAATGCCGGGACGGGCCGGGGGCGTGGGAGTTGCTGGACGAGGTCGTGGGGGGCCTGGGCAGAGGTCGCCCTGGGCTCACACCAGGGACCCAAACCCCTTTCCCTTAGCTGCATTTCTCCTTGCCCTCCCCCCCCGCCCCCGCACGCACGAGTCAGGTCGGCGTCAGAAGCAGGGCCTGTGCAGGTGCACCCCCGGAGTTTGCAGCCTGACTTTCCACCTCCTTGTTTGGGATCTTGCAGAGTCTTAGCCACTGGCGTCCCAGTCTCCTCATCTGCCAGTGGAGATCGTCATAGGCTGCTCATAAGGCTTCCAGGAGTCATGCCTGCGAAGAGCTTAGAACAGTCCTTGGCGCCTGGGAGAGACTGGAGCAGGATGGTGGCTGTTACTCCCTGCCGTGTTGCTTTGGGGCCATGAGTTCCCACCCTCAGGCTCCGCACCTGAATGGTGGAGATCAGAGCGCTGGTCTCCCTGGTCAGTGTGGAAGAGTCTGTGAGCCGCTCCAGGACGGGGCAGGAGCGATGTGTTCCCGGGGTCCAGATCCAGCGCCCCACAAATGACCGATGGAGTAACTGAACAGGGGAGTGAATGAGTGATTCATGCTACGGTGACCACGGCGGTGGAGACCGAGAGACCCTGGCTGTGTGAGAACTAGGCCAGGGGCCGGGCAGTAACCTCATCCAGGGAACATGGCCAGTGGAATTCTGGTCGTGTTTGTCCTACTTGTTAGTTTCAGGACTGTTGACTTGCCCGTTTCCCAATAATCCCGCAGGACACAACAGAAAGTGCTGTCCCCACCATATAGGTGAAGAGTTACGGTCAGGGAGGAGATGTGACAGTCACAGAGATACAGAGCAGAAATGTGACTTCAGAGGGCTGCCTGGCTGGCTCAGTCAGTAGCGCATGTGACTCAGACTCTTGCTCTCGGGGTCATGAGTTCAAGCCCGGTAGGGCCTACTGAAAAAAACAGAAAGAAAGAAGGAAAAAGGAAAGGGGACCTCAATGCCCTGGACTTGTTAGGGTCCTGGAAACTAGGTTAACTGGGTTTGGTTCTGCCCGTCCTGCAGACTTGGCGAGGATGTCTGTGCTGTCCTCCGACTCTCGTGTCCACTCAAGGAACAGTACGCTCAGGTAGGTGGGGGCTCTGTGGCGTCGGGTGGGTCGGGAGGAGCCTGCTTATGTGCTGGCTCTCATCCTGAGCACGGTCCCCATGACCGCTGGCGGCAGGGGGTGGACAGCTCTTGCTTTCCTGTGGCATGACCGCTGGGGACATTTGCTCCTTAAGCTTCTGGCCACCTCCCCAGAGTATGTTCAGGAAAGCCTGTTCAGGAGAGGCTGGAGAAGCGAGCTGCCCAATCTGAGGCTGGGTTATTGTGAGGGCCTGGGATTCTTCCCCAAGACATCGAATCATCTGGGGTGTCAAGATACCTCATTAAGTGAAAAGCAAGATGTAGGACTGTGCACAGAGAACACTACATTTGTATAAAAATGGAGAAAAGTCGTAAATATATTTGCTTATATTTTCAGCCACATAACAAGTATTTCTGGGGTGCTTGGGGTGTGAGAAGCCAGGGTGGGGTACGTAGGAGGCTATGTCATCGGCTGCCTCCAGGGAGGGGAGCAGTGGTGGGAGAGAGATCTTTCACTGTAAACAAATATGTATCTTTTGAATTTTGAACCATGTCGATTAAAAAGAAAAAAAAAAAAGGATTGTAAAAAAACACACGGGACCTCTTAAAGCCTTGGTGTTCAGGCTGGAAGCCCTGAAGGTGAGACCAGCTTCCCAGACTGGGAGGGGCCCTTGTTGCTTACATTTCTGCCCCTGGCTTCTGGGTGCATCTGTCCAGGGACCTGTGCTCCCAGCCCCTTGTTCAGTTGGCCTGAGTCTGGCCTTCTGGGGTGACACAAAACGAATTTGTCTTCCTCCTTCCATGCATCAGTCGCCCTGTCCGTATGCTGTTCCATTTGATCTTCTCCCTCCAACTAAACAGACCCATTTGTAGGATGGCAGCCTTGGGGGGCTACCTGAGGAGAACGGGTGCAGGGGGTTTATTTTTTAATTTTAATTTTTATTTATTATTATTTTTTTTAAAGATTTTATTCATTTATTTGACAGAGAGACATCACAAGTAGGCATAGAGACAGGCAGACAGAAGGGGGGAAGCAGGCTCCCCGCTGAGCAGAGAGCCCGACGCGGGGCTCGATCTCAGGACCCTGAGATTGTGACCCGAGACGAAGGCAGGCACTTCACCAACTGAGCCACCCAGGCGTCCCAGGAGTTTACATTTTAAAAACCTCAATAGGTAACTGACTGGTCAGCCACCCCTACATCTCCCACTCCCATTAAAAAAAAAAAAAAAATCCGTGGCGTCTGTCTGGCGCAGTGGGTGGAGCCTGTGACGATCTCAGGGTTGGGGGTTCAAGCCCCGCGTTGGGTGTGGAGCCTACTTTCCATAACCATCTGGAACGAGTGTTAATGTGTTGTTTTGTTCAGTCACAGCGGGGACTGTAACTGAAAACAGAACATAATGCTCCTGGTGGCCGCTCCTCCCCTCGCTCTAGAGGACGTGGGGACCTAGTTTCCCTACGTGGGGTGGCGGCCGGCCTCACTGTGGAGCGGGGCACAGGAAGGTTGCAGCCCTTCAGTTTGCAGACGAAGAAACTGAGTCTGGGAAGGTCCAGCTGCCCCGAGTTAGAGGATCCGGAAGCTGCCCCGAGTGTCGAGTTTCAGACCCCTTCCCGCCCTGGCGCCCCTGGGAGGACCCCTCCTGTCCTCTGTGTCCTGAGGAAAGGGAAGGCAAGCAAGGATGGCCTGAGCGGATGCTCCGAGCCGCCCCTCTTGCCCCCAGGAGTCCTTGGAGCCAGATGGAGGAGCCTGGACCTTGCGGGTGGGGGAGAAGAGGGAGACAAAGCCTGGGGCGAGGGGTGGGGATGCTGGGCATGCGCTGTTTTCAGGTTTCTTTGTTGGAGGCCAAGCCGGTGCCCAGGGGATGCAGACTCATTTCAGGACTAGTTTAAGCCAGAAATACTTGGGGAAGTAAAGCTGTTGCAAGAGAGAAAAGCCACATCACACGTTTTATTTTTATTTATTTATTTATTTATTTATTTATTTATTTTTTAAAGATTTTATTTATTTGACAGAGATCACAAGTAGGCAGAGAGGCAGGCAGAGAGAGAGGAGGAAGCAGGCTCCCCGCAGAGCAGAGAGCCTGATGTGGGACTTGATCCCAGGACTCTGGGATCATGACCTGAGCCGAAGGCAGAGGCCCCAACCCACGGAGCCACCCGGGCGCCCCCACATCACACGTTTTAAAGATAAACTGGAATGACTTCCGGATCGCCCAGGCTTGTCTTCCATCTGCTGCCCTTGGGGATTTCTGTTTCCAGCTCCCTGTCCCTGCAGACCTGGGTCTTGGTGGCAGCCTCCTGGTCCTTGCACTGCTCCCGCGGGGTGGAAGGGGGAGGGCGGGGATGGCCCTTCCCCTGTTTCAGGAGAGACCGGGGAGGTGGAGGCCGGTGGTGTGGACATTGTGCGCTCTGGGCAGGAGCATGGCCTGGACTTCCAGAGACTCCTGGACGCCAGCGCCTACAAGGAGGCCTACCGGAGGGACATGATCCGCTGGGGAGAGGAGAAGCGCCAGGCAGACCCAGGCTTCTTCTGCAGGAAGGTCGTGGAGGGCGTCTCTCAGCCCATCTGGGTGAGTGGCTCCTCGGCCTTTGGCCACTCGCCTTCTCTGTCCGCATCTTCACTGCCTTCCCCTCCTGCTGAATCTCACCGACAGTGTGAGCTCCGGCCCTGGCCCCGGCTTCTGTCCTCGTCCCCTACGGTCCCTTCCCCACCCAGCAGCCAGAACAGCAGTTTGGGAACAATCCAAGACCGGTCACTGCTCTGCCAAGAACCTTTGTCTGTTGAACCACACTGACATCCGTGACAGACTTCCAGGCCCTGAGCCGTCCGGTCCTGCTGCTGATTAGCTGCCCTGCTCCTTACGCTGCGGCTGTGCCGGCTTCTCTCTGTCCCACAAGTCAGCCTCCTTCTGGAGTCAGGGCCTTTGTGGGTGTTCTGCCTGCTGGAGACGCCCCTTCTTTCCCTCCTCACCGTGTTCACCCCAGCCTGGCTTGCACGCCGCCTCCACCAGGAAGCCTTCCCTGATACCCGGGCCTCGACTGATGCTTGCCGTCCAGTGCTCCCATAGTACCAAACCCCTTTCCGACCTCCTCATTCTGGCAGCCAGTATGCTGTGTACCAGCCTGGCTCCTGGCAATGTGGAGGGTTCGTCACTGCGAACATACACCGAAGTCCCTGCTCTGAGGGAATTTCCGTTATCGCACAGGCTGGAGGGCGTTAGGAAGACAGAAGGCGTCAGGTGGGCGTCGATACTCAGCAGCAAGGTAAAGCAGGCCAGGGCTGTGAAGAGGCTTCCCCGGGCCCCACGGCACTTGAGCAGGGCCCGTAGGAGGCGAGGGCCTGAGCCAAGTAGGGGTTCGCGAGTGGGGGGCAAGTGGCAGGAGGTGAGGCTGAGTCAAGCCGGTGCTTTGGAAGAGCGGGGTCTGGGCTCCTGGAAGGCACCTGAACGGGGGAGAGGCATGGGGGTCAGGCGAGGAAGTGGAGGCCAGGGTGCGGGTCTTTCTGGACGGGTAGAGGGTCTGGGGCTCAGATGCGGGGACGAGGCGGGCTCTGCACGGGCTGCAGACCGTGGTGTGAGGCGGGAGGCCCTGCAAGGGTTTGGCTCCGAGCAGCCGGACAGACAAGAGTTTTCTGAGCCGGGGAAGGTGTGGGGACAGGATTGGAGCTTGGTGTCACTGAGGGGCACCCATGGCACGGCTGGGCTGGAAGCTGCCGGGTTGACGTCTGGGCTCTGAGGCCGTGAGCACCATGTCCGTGCCTTCCCTGCACCGGCTGAGTGCCTGCACACCAGTGTCGCTATGACACGCACGTGGCTCCTGGGGAGCGAATATGTCAGCATCAGCACCAGCCGCTGGTCTCTCCATTTGCTGCTTGGCTGGTCCGTGGAGCACGTGCTGCTGCTGGGAGCGTCCCCAAGGCCTTCCGTCGTGGAGTGGACTCCTGGGAGGGCAGCTGCCGGCCACGAGCAACCTAACAGATGGTGATGGTTTCAGGGCCCTGCTGCTTGGCGGGATGTCCCCAGCGTGGCCAGGGAAGGGGGGGGAAGGGAATCAGGGTGGTAGAAAGCGTCCCGCAGGAGGAACACTGGGACAGAGATGTCTGTCGGCAAGGGAGCCTGGCCCGCGCTTGGCCGGGCAGCAGGGGCCACGTGTGTCCCCGAGAGCACGTGGGTGGTGTGTCTGGGGACAGACCAGAGGGGTCCGGTGGGTGGGGTTTGCAGGAACACGGTGGTTTCCAGGTCGTGTAGGGCCCTATAAGCTGGCCGTAGACTTCAGATTTTCTTAGAGCAATGGGAGGCCTTTGAGGGGTTTAGGCAGTGATCTGTCTTCGGTGTTAGAAAGTGTTGGGAGCATCTCCGTTTCTGGCCTCAGTCTGTTCATCTGCAAAACACAAGTGTTGGACCTGCTGATCTGACCTCCAAGCCTGAGCCTCTGCTTCAGCTCAGCAGCGGCCCCAGGATGTGGCGGGTCCATGGCGACTGGGAGGGTGACCTGCAAGTGGGGGACAGCGGGTGACTGCGGGGTCACGGGTGATACCTGTCTGGCTTTGCTAGCCCCTCCTAGCTCTCTGTGCTGGCTTGTGTCGGGGGGTGGGCTGGGTCTTCCCACCACCTCCGGGGGCTCTGTCCCTCTGCCCTCTGTCCGCTGGTCACCTGCCTGTGCTCTTTCCTGCAGCTGGTGAGTGACACACGGAGGCTGTCAGACATCCAGTGGTTCCGGGAGGCCTATGGGGCTATGACACAGACGGTGCGCGTGGTGGCCTCGGAGCAGAGCCGACAGCAGCGTGGCTGGGAGTTCACCCCAGGTGAGCCACGCACGGCCTTCATCCCAGCCCCCATGCTCTCAGTCTGCGCTCTTCCTGGCAGGCTGTGGGGGCTGAGCCAGGGAGGGTAAGAGGGGATCTGGGGCCTGGAGCTCAAGACTGCCCCCAGTTAGAGACTGGAGTGGGGTGGGGGAGGGTGTCCTTGGGGCCGACGGTTTGCCCATGACCTTGGCCTGGTGCCCTTACCTGGGCCGGCCCCTCTAGGCCAGTGGGACCCGCTGCTGGGTCCTTTACCTCTGCTTCCCGGGTGTTTGATGAGCAGCATGTCTGTGTGGGGCGGGCGAGCCTGGGTCCTGCCCTGAGGCTTCTTTGTGCCCGAGGTCCCAGGCCCCAGCGGGCGCTGCTCTGTGAGGCTGCTGTCCCCTGGGTGTCTGCTGCAGGCAGGCCTGTGCTGGCGTTCCGCATGCACGATCTCATTCTGCGGTTCGTAAACCTGCCCGGCAGACCCTCCCCAGAGGATGGGATCAGAGGCTTCCCGTAAGCTGAAAGCCGCCCATCCCGCTGGGTTCTGTGGTTTCAGAAGATCCATCCACACTCCGTGGACAGTGGCCACAAAGGACAAAGTCAGTGGACACTCTGGGGGCGCTCAGCCAGCTGGGGGTGGGTGCAGGAGGCTCTCTGGTGGCACAAGGGAGGCCAGGAGGGGCAGCTCCATCTGGGGCCAGCAGGCCTACATGCCCAGGGGCCGCCTGCGTGGACGGGGCCTGACCTCACCACGCCCCCTGCGCAGGGGTTGACGATGCCGAGTCAGAGTGTGGCCTGGACGACTTTGGGGCCTTCGACTGGGTCCTTGAGAACCACGGGGACGAGCGGCGCCTGGAGGAGCAGCTGGAGAACCTGGTGGCGTTTGTCCAGTCCCGGCGTCCGTGCCAGGTCCCGGGAGCGGCGGACGCTGCGCCTCTCCCGGACGTGTGGTCTCCGACGCTGGCTGAGGGCCCGGCCAATGCCTGACAAGCCAGGACACCGCGGGGACCTCGCCTCAGGCACAGGACCGCCCCGCCTCTTTAGGAGGAGACCAAAGGGCAAAGAGGGGCCCCTGGTGCTAGCCCGGCTGCCCTGTCGGGATGCCCTCAACCCAGGGCTCCCAAGCCTAATAAACCGTCCTGGAGCGCACTCCGCCGCCCACGGCTCTCACTCCCCGGACGCCAGCACAGCCGCGTGGGGGCCCGACAGCCAGGGCACTGTGGGCCCCGCTCTGGCTCCCATCTGGGTGGCCGTGTCCTGCTGAGCCCGGCCTGGGCCACGTGGGAGGTGGGCCTGCTTGCGAGGGAGGCAGGTTTGGGGTCTGACGGTCTCGTCTTCAGGGACGGCCCCACGAGAGGCTCCAGGTGCTACGCCACCAGCAAGTGCCCAGCGGGTCTGCGGTACCATAGAGCCACGGCAGTGTTGGAGATCCACGAACTCCCTGGAACCGTGGTGTGGCCCTGGGCTGGTCACGTCACCGGATCGAGCCTCTGCGTGCCCATGGTGGGCTTTGGACGTGACCTGTTTTATTTTACTTTATTTTATATTTTATGTTATTTATTTTGTTATTTATGTTATTTATTTATTTAAAGATTTTATTTATTTATTTGACAGACAGAGATCACAAGCAGGCAGAGAGGCAGGCAGAGAGAGAGGGAAGAGGCTCCCTGCTGAGCAGAGAGCCCGATGTGGGGCTCGATCCCAGGACCCCGGGACCATGACCTGCACTGAAAGCAGAGGCTTAACCCATTGAGCCACCGAGGCACCCAAGGTTTTGTTTTTTTTTTTAATTCATTTATTTGGGGTGTGGGGAGAGAGTACAAGCAGGGGGAGAGGCAGGCAGAGGGAGAGGGGGACGCAGTTTCCCCATTGAGCATGGAGGCTGATGCGGGACTCGATCCCAGGATCCTGGGATCATGATCTGAGCTGAAGGCAGAGGCTTTAACCCACTGAGCCACCCAGGTGCCCCATGTTACTTATTTTTAAAGATTTCATTTATTTGAGAGAGACAGCAACAGAGATAGTGAGAGAATAGAAGCCGGAAGGAGGGGGAGAAGCAGGCTCCCTGCTGACCCAGGAGCCGGACGCGGGGCTTGACCCGGGATCGCAGCCCCAGCCGAAGGCAGTCACTTCACCGACTGGGCCCCCCAGGTGCCCCTATTTTGTTATTTTGAAGAGAAACTTTATTTATTTTACTTTAAAGAGAGATGAGGGAGGGGCAGAAGGATAGGGAGAAGCTACGCAGACCCCTTGCTGAGCCAGGAGCTCGACACGGTGCTCGACCCCAGGACGCCGGGATCATGACCTGAGCTGAAGGCAGACGTGTGACCCGTGGAGACCCCCAGGCACCCCTCAAGCACTTTAAGAATTTGTGAAGAAGGAGAGGACGGCTCAGAAGGTGCCGCCTGGACTTGGAGCTTGGAGCCGTGGGCGCAGCAGCCACAGCCCTGGTAGTCGTGGAACGGAATGGCCCGTGTCGTCAGGGTCACCGTCTGCCATACAGGCTGGGGTGTTCTCACCCCCACGGAGCCGGGAGCAGCCTGAGGGCCCCGGACGGCAGAGCCTGCACGGGGTCAGCATGTGTCCCAGAAGCCTGCGTCTGTCCGCCTTCCCTGGCGCGTGTCCTTCAGGGTCAGGGATGCTGGCCCCACCCCCGGGAAGGCGGCCGTCCCTGCGCGCACCCAAGACTCGGGGCTCAGTGGGGTGTGAGCTTGGAGAGGGCTTGCTCCTCATGCTTCCTCCTGGCGTGGTGACGGGCCCACGGGACACCGTGTCGGCGATGGGATGCGCATGTGTGTTGTGAGATCGTCGGCATGGAGGGAGGCTCGGTGGTGACCCCATCACCGCACATGGCTGTCGTGCGTGCGGGCGGCATGTTTTCTTCATCTGCTCTTCTGGCCGTGGAGAGTTTGCCGTTTCCGCGTCTTCGCCTCCGTGAATGTGGGGTGCGGCTGTGTCCTCGGCGTGGGGCTTCCCTTCCCTGCGGACACGTGTCCAGTAGTGGGATTGCTGGGTGGTCGCCAGGGGATCCTCAAGTCTAACATCGAGGAGGCAGGGTGGGGCTGGTGGGCTTGACACATCCCTGTCCTTGTGCTCGTCCCCGTCCCCACCCCGGGACCGCTGCTCACCTTGCCCCTGGCTCCGGGGAGGTTTGGAGGGCCAGGGGGTCCGTCCCCCACCCTTTGATGGGTTGGCACTGATGCGTCCTAAAACAGGAGGCCCTGGTGTCTAACGGCCCCTTCTGGATTTGAAGTTCCTTTATAGTTCAAAAAGGATATTTGTCTAAATGGCAAAATCAAGAATGATCCCGACTCTTGATTCTCTGTGGCGATGGGAGCTCTCGCGGCTTTGGTTCCGAGGTGTTCCCCCTGCCGGGCTGGTCTTCGCTGACGTTGTGGTCCTGGAACCCTGTCCTGCTAGGAAGTGTTCTTGTTACCATGCGTCCAGTCTTCCAGTAACGACTTGTAGCAGCGACGTTCCCGTACACACTGGTTCTCCACGTCTCAGCAGCTCTGCTGAGACGGAACTGTTGGTAGTAACCGTGCATAGTTGACGTGTGCACTTGGGTACGTTTTGACATTTGAATATACCAGCAGCGGTGGCCACAGTCCTGGTGCACACGTGGCCGTCACCTTCGCCCCCCACCCCGGGCCACCACTAGTCTGTTTCCTGTCTCAGTAGATAAGTTTGCATTTTCAGGACTTTTACGTCAAGGAATCCTACAGTGTGGACCTTGTTTGGGTCTCATGTCTCGCTGAGTGTAATTATTTCGGGAACTGTCATGTTCCTGCTGGCTTCCGCCGTGCGTGCCTTCTTGCTGCCGGCCCGCGGCGATTCTGCGGTTGATCCCGTGGCCGGTCTGTTTGCCCCTCAACGAGGATGTGGGTTGTTTCCCGTGTTTGGACGTGACCAGTAAAGCGACTGTGAACGTCCGTGTGTGGGATTTTGCATGCACGTGCGCTTTGGTTTCTGCAGGGCACACGCCTGCCTACGAGGTGGTCGCGGTCGCCCCTGTCCTCGCCGATGCTTGGGTCGATGGGTCTGAGTGTGGCCGTCCCGGTGTGATTTTATTTGCGGTAGCCTGATAATTTGACACAAACCCCACATTCAGCTCTGATCAAATCCGGCTGAGCAGAGCGGGGCGCCCTCTGCCGGACGGAGCGCCCGCTATAAAAGCCCTGCTCAAAGGGATCCGTCGTGGGACAAGACCGCGCCCCCCGGCCGCGCGCCCCCCTCCCCGTGGCCGAGGGCCTGTTCTGCATGCTGCCCGTGGAGGTCCCAGCCCTGACGGCACCGTAGGAAGAAGAAATAAGGGGCATCGGGTCGGGAGGGGAGATGCGAAGCTGCCTCTGTTCCTAGATGGGGGTCCCTGGTGCGGAAACCGAATGGAACGGCCAGGAAGGCTGTCGAGCCGGCAGGTGAGTTCACCAAGACTGCAGGGTGCGAGGTCGCTTTGTAAAAGTGGGCTGTGTTGATGGTATTAGCACAGGACAATCAAAAACGGAAATGAGTCATGCCGTTACAGTAGCGCAAGCACGTGCAATAGAGACGAGTGTGATAAAGACAGGCTAGAAGCCATCGTGCTCCCGGGAGGCTGGAACCCACGGACAGATGCCACCGCACCCAGAGACGGGACTCAGTGTGGAGGGTCCCCCTGTGAGATGTGATGGCAGTGAAAGGTACTGATCTTTTTAAAAATTATTTTTATCGGGGTGCTTGGGTGGCTAGTTAAGGGTCTCTTTATTTCGGCAAAGGTTGTGGTCTCAGGGTTGTGGGATCGAGCCCCGCATGGGGCTCTCTGCTCAGTGAGGAGTCTGCTTGGGGTTCTCCCTTCTGTCCCCCCACATGCGCTCTCTCTCCTTCTGTCTCAGACAAAGCAGGAATCATTTCCGTGGTGCACGTCTGACACTCGGTGTTACGTTAGCTTCATGAGTGTCGTCAGGGCACCAGTGTGCCCCTGACTCTGTCCTGTACTGTGCCTCTCGTCTCTCCCGCCCCTCCCCCACCCCTCCCCAGGCCACCCTTCCCCCCACACCCCTCCCACCACATTTCCCCTCCCCCCTCCCACACCCCACGACCACCAGTTTGTGGGTCTGTTTCTGCCTTTTGTTAGTTTTGTTTGTTTCTCATACTCCGCACACGGGGGAAATCCCGCGGCAGCTCTGAAATGGGCTGAGCTCAGGGGTGCGTTCCCATGACCTTGCCGTCAGTCCCTGCCTCCTGGAAGCGTAGGATGGGGTCGCCTGTTCTAGAATTTCTCATACGTGGTTAACATCCAATTTTAAAACATGTTTAGAACAACAGTTTATTTCCAAGATGTAACTGTTTTACTGCTCATTTTGGTCCTTCCACGATGCCTCAGCTTCCCCATTTGTGAATTTTGTATTTTTTTTTTAAAGATTTATCTTACTTATTTTACAGAGGGAGAGAATGCATGGGGGAGGGGCAGAAGGAGAGGGAGAGAGAAATTTTTTTTTTTTAAGATTTTATTTATTTGACAGAGATAGAGAGAGATCACCAGCAGGCAGAGAGGCAGGCAGAGAGAGAGAGGGGGAAGCAGGCTCCTTGCGGAGCAGAGAGCCCGACTCGGGGCTCGATCCCAGGACCCTGAAATCATGACCTGAGCCGAAGGCAGAGGGTTTAACCCACTGAGCCACCCAGGCGCCCCGAATTCTATATTTTAATTCCTCTCCAGACAGTCAACGCGCCTTCAAAGACTTTTTTCACAAAGGGCCTGTGGGCGCTCTCTCTTCTGAACCGCTGTGAGCGACAGCACCCCACGGTGTTGCCCGTCTGTGTGGACACTGCCGAGGCAGGTGTGGGATCCTGACCTGGTTCCACTGTCTGCCGCGGTCAGTGTTGCTCAGTCAGAGGCCGCCTAGACTTTGGTGCCTTTGAAGGTCACGTCCTTTCTCTGTCTGGAGGCCTGTGGAAATTTTTTTTCACCTTCATTTTTGAAACTCAAGTTTTGGCATTCCCCAGGGCCTAACATGGGTGTATCTTAGGAGAAAACGGGTGGTGCTCACTGGTCCCTGTGAAGCGTGACTGAGTCACAAGATGGCCAGCTGGATGGTCTGGACGTCCATGTGCCCATCTCCCCCGGCAGTCACCCTGGGGAGCGCAGGGTCCTTGGGGCTGTAGCCTGTACCAGGCGTCTGGATGCTCTTTGCATTGAGGAACTAGTCTCCAGGATGGCGAATTCTCACTCCTGAAACTGGATTTGGATTTTAGAAAACAAAGGAAATTTGGTGCTAAATTCTTGTGAGAGGGGCCAGGTGAGGCGTGTACTTTTTGGCTAGAATAAACACTGCCCAGGAAGGACGAACACTGCAGCTTCCTCCAAGCGAGATCTACAGGTTTTAAGAAGCTTTTTCATCATCTGTGCCTCGGTCCCTTTGCACATGCTGTCCTCTGCCGGGAGTGTCCCTCCTGTGGCTCAAGCTTGGACCAGTCACTCCCAGAGGGCCCCCTACTGTGTGTTCTCACTGCCCTACCACCTGTGAGCCATGCAGGAAATGGTTTTCTGTTTTTCAAATCTGTCTGGTGCTGATAAGTGTGTGTGGAAATGGAAGAGTTGTAAGAGGTGTTGGGAAATAATGCGGCATTCCTGAGCTCACTGCCTTGAAGTAGCCAACACTCAGCATGGCTCCCCGGAAAAACAGAAAAGCCCTGGGTGGGGACTTGGGAGCCCTGGGATGTGGTGCCCTTTACCTGAGGGGTGCAGAGAAGGTCTGGCATGAGACTGGGGTGCTGGGTCTGGGTCCCTGCTTCCCAGGCTTTCCCAGACTCCCCTGAGGAATCTGGAGGTGAATCAAGCTGGCAAGGGGGCCACGGGGCCACTTCCCGGAGGGGAACACTCCTGGCATGCTGGGGACAAGGAGTGGAGAGATGGGGACCTTTGGGGCTGTGCCTTGGGCTGGGCCTCGGGAGGCGGAGGGTGTGTCTGCCATGTGGGGACGTTCCCAGCACGGTCCCTCTGTCGTGACACCCAGACCCAAGCTCGTGGCCCGTGGGTCCCTTGGGCTCCAGCTGCCGCAGCCGGCTGGTCCCAGACAGGACTGTGGGCCAGGGCCGGGCACCGTTCCTGCTGCTCCGGGGTGTGCGGGGGGCTGTGCAGCCAGTCCTGCTGAGCAAGGGCAGTGCCGGCCAGGACGGGCAGGGAGCTGCCTGCAGCCCCACAGTGTCTGCCCACTCGCTGCCAGCACCGCGTGGGGGGCTCGGACGTTGTGGGCACCGCGCTTCGCTGTCCAGTACCTGCACTCACGGGGTGATTTGCTTTCACGTCTGTGATCGCGCCCTCCTTGTTCCCATTTCAAAACCGAAGACATGGGGGACACAGGTGCAGGACACAGGTGCTCCTGTACTGCAATTTTAGTGTGTCCCCCCATCTCGTGTATGTGGGGCAGAGTTGGCATTTTTGGAAAATGAGTTCTTATTAAGAAGTAAAGGGAGGGGCGCCTGGGTGTCTCAGTGGGTTAAGCCTCTGCCTTTGGCTCAGGTCATGGTCCCAGGGTCCTGAGATCGAGCCCCGCATTGGACTCTCTGCTCAGCGGGGAGCCTGCTTCTTCTCTCTCTCTGCCTGCCTCTCTGCCTACTTGTGATCTCTCTCTGTCAAATAAATAAATAAATAATCTTAAAAAAAAAAAAAAAGAAAAAGAAGTAAAGGGAAACCCAGAAGATAGAAATGGGTGTGAGCACGGACAGAGGGCTGGGGCCTGGTCTGGGATGTTGAGCCTCTGGCTGGCCTGGACTCACCAGGCCGGTTCCCTCTCAGCCTGTCCGGCAGGCCTTGGCTTTCATGGCCCTCCCAGCAGACCTCCTGCCAGCTGCTCTGGGAGTGGGCCCTGAGCACGACCCCCAGACAGACTGTCTGAGCCCGCCTTGAGCTGGGAGGTTGTGGCCATCCAGAGTCAGCCCTAGAGCAGGCTCAGCAGGGCCCTTTGGGACTTGACCCCTTTCCCGCCGTAGCACACCGGTGGCGTTCTAATGACCAGTGAGCCTGGGAGGTCCATGCTAGGCAGGCGCTGACACACAGGCTCCAGGCAGGTGCACATCTGGGCGTGTCCGCTCCCATTTCCTGCTGTCGGTTGGTCTCCCCAGGCCTCGCCTTTGTGACGTTGATGGGACTGAATCCGACCAGCCTGGCAAGCAGTAGTGCATCACGTGAGGTCCCGCCGAACTGGAGCCGTTCCGAGGTGGTCAGGAGGCCATGGCAGGGACCCTGGAGTGACTGGGCTCTGGGGCACACTGGTCCCTTAGCTCGGACCCCAGACACAGTGTTGGTGTGGCCATGCGGGAGGGTCTGAGCCCCAGCCTGTGTGCCCAACGCCCCTCCTGGCCTGCACTCTGGCCTCGGGTAGAGGGCCTGCCCTTGGTTCTCCCTCGCACCTGTCCCCCGAGCTGGGACTTTGCCACCTCGAGCAGCCCCTCTCCCCTGGCTTTTACAGACATTCTGTCTTCCGTGTCTGCTGACCAGCAGGTACCACCTCTGTCCTCCCTTTGCTCCCGAACACAGTCTGACCCCTGCTCCCATCTCTAAGAAACAGCTCCTTGAAGGGCACCCGTCAAGGACATGGCGTTCTGTCCTGCCTTAAGACCTGCCGGCGGCAGCTGTGTGAGAACCCCTCCCTCCCTGAAGCCTCCCACCTGTGGCCCACCGGGTCGGTCTGGGCCTCCTCCTGTCTTCTTGCCCTAGGAATGCGGTGATGCCCGTGCTGCCACAGGCTGGCTTCTGAGTGTCTTATCTGCACTGGTGTCCGACTTGCCACGCTTGCGCCCGCAGAACCCACTCCTGCCCGTCCCACACTGGGGCAGGGCGCCCGGTGGGATGGAACCCACAGACGTTTGAAGCCTTGATGAGTTGAGAAGGGGGGCACCGTCACCGGAGTCCTGGTCAGGAAGGCACGTTCTCGCCTAGTTGTTGGGAAACCTCTTTCTTCCCTCTGCAGGGTGGCTAGGTGGTGGCCTCAGGGGGCCTGTGGCTCTGGGGGGCTCCGCTCGAGCAGTGGGCTTGCGCTGGGTCCCCAGGGGCCCAGCCGGTGGCCGGTCCCGGAGCTTTGTGGGGCTGGGGCAGGTGGCCGGCATCCTGCATGTCCGGATATCGGGGGGCTACAAACAAAACTAGCAAACCATCAAATGAAATCATGTTCCAACCCCTTACTTTGACAAATACGCTTTTATAACGACAAAACTGGAAAACAGCTAACTCAGAGTTGGCAGAATACTAAAACCGATTGCATTTCATTCTGATTCTGCGTGTCCGGCCCTGCTGCTACGGGCCAGAGACGGCTGGCTGCGCAGGTAAGAAAGGCACATACTCCTCATCGGTGAGGATGTGATTTTCCACAATGTTTGTTTTTCTTGTCCTTATTTTAGCAAAAAAAAAAAAAAAAAAAAAAAATCACGAATTATATTGATTTGGTCAAGATTTTATCTAATTTGTGTGCTGTTGATAACAATGATCTAAAAGAGGAGGAAAGTACAAAGAAAAAGTACAGAATATTAATTTTTTCATTACAATGTAAATTGACGTAAAGGTAAGCATTTAAAAGTTGAAATTAATTTCCATATATTTTCTTTTTTTTAAAAAACATTTTATTTATTTATTTGACAGAGAGAGGTCACAAGTAGGCAGAGAGGCAGGCAGAGAGAGAGAGGAGGAAGCAGGCTCCCCGCTGAGCAGAGAGCCCGATGTGGGGCTCGATCCCAGGACCCTGAGATCATGACCTGAGCCGAAGGCAGAGGCTTAACCCGCTGAGCCACCCAGCTGCCCCATTTTCCATATATTTTCAAAGAAATTCCTTTTCTTTTAAAATAGTCATCTAAATAAAAGGCAAAATACTAGCTTAAGTGAATTAATGTAGGAAATTTAAAGCAAAATACCCAGGTTTTTTTAGAGAGGGAGGGAGGGTTAGGGCGCGAGCGAGTGGGGCTGTGGAGTGGGGGAAGGGCAGAGGGGGAGATAAAGCCCAGTGGACGCCCCACTGGGCTGGAGACTGACGGGGGACTGGATCTCAAGACCCTGAGGTCACGACCGGAGCCGAAATCGAGAGTCAGAGGCCTAACCTGTGGGGCCACCCAGGCGCCCCAAAGCAGAACTTTTTAATAAAGTTGGTGATTTTAAGTCTTATGAAAATTTATTTTTTTCAGTTTTTTCATGTTTTATGAGAATTTAAATCCTGAGATGCTTTCATCAAAGTGAAATTAGGGCAGTTCTGATTCTCAGTGCTCATCTGGGGGCCTGTGCGAATCCGTCTCCAGTTTTACGTTTTTATACCAGACCCCCGTACTTAACGAGTTTGAAGGTTTTACTGGTTTATGTAGAGTGAGTGTGCGAGCGGGATGGGGGCATAGAGAGACTCCCCACGGGACTTGCCACGAGGCACCTGCTGCGGGGTCCACCTCCCAACCCTGAGGTCGTGAGCCCAGCAGAAACCCGAGGAGGCAGAGCTTTAAGTACAAATTTAGGAGCCCTAGGAATGTCGCGGCCGAGGTGACGGTCTCGCACGGTGGGGACAGACCGGAGGAGCAGCAGGACGGCCTTGGGCCTCAGGGGTCCCTCCCAAGTCGGTCCCTGTGGCTTCCTCCCGACCGCGCTCTGCCCCCCCAAGTCACTGGCCCCGGACGCAGGTCCCTCCGGGTGGGCGGAGAGCTGGAGGCCGGAAGAGGACACGGGCAGGTGGCCTGGCGGCGCCCCAGCGGGAGGGTGCCTGTGTGTCTGTGGTTAGCACAACTACCACATGACTGTGTTTTGCGGCTCCCCCTTGACCATGGAGGCACGGCCTTGCTTCTGGGGTCTCGTCTGGTCACGTGTGAACACGCAGTCAGGAGGCCCTCGCATCCAGGCTTAAATTTCGTGTTCAGGTTCTGTGGGGCCTCCCCATCCACACACGTGGACCTTCCCCTTCCCTCCCCTCTGCTCCCGGTCCAGGCCCTCCTGCCAGCACGACCTCACGTTTGCCTGTCCTATTTTCCAACGACGAAATAGGGCGCAGATACGCAAACCGTGTGCAAGTCCAAAGCGTAGAAGGCAGAGCCCCCCGATGCCGAGCCCCCCAGAAATCTCCATCACTAAAATCGAGTGTCGTCTCTCCCAGAAGCTTATGTGCATATGAGCACACTATCATTTCTTTTCAAAAATAAAAATAGGGTAGTGGACGTAACGTTTGTCTTGTAACTGGTTCTTTCTCCTTTAAGGAAATGCAGTAGACCTCTTTGCCTGAAAATGCAAACAGGTCGGCCTCATTTTTTTGCACATCCTTTGCCGCCGTCCTGCAGTCAGGCCCTGTCCTGCACATTTGGGTTCTCTCCAAGTCTCTGCAAACAGTGAATGTCCTTGTGTACGTGTCTCTTTACACCCTTTGGGACTTTTCCTGTAGGATAAATTCCCAGAAGGGGAAATGGGTTGGACACAGGACACAACCCCTGCCCATTTTACATAGAGACGAACTTTCCCTCTACAAGCATTGCACGTGTGCGACCGTGAACACTGTTGGCGACGTCTTGGAGCGCAGGCCCTGCCCTTCGCGGGGCGAGGAGTTCCGGCAGGTTTGTCCGGTCCCGGCCGGTCTTGCCCGCCTGTCTTGTTCCCGGCTCCCTCCACACCCAACGCTCTCCCCGTTTGCAAACTCTTCTGTCCTGCACGGAGGTTTTCGTTCGCTCGTTTTTTGAATTTTTTATTTTTTAAAGAGGGAGGGGCTTGGTGGGCTATTTGAGGAGCTGGAGCTGCGGGTGTGGCAGGTGGGCTGGGAGGGGCGGCTCCGGGAGCACAGCCGGGCCCTGGGGCTCCAGCCACACCGAGGAGGACGACGCGGCTATCATCCTGAGAGCACTGGGAAGCCCTCTGGGGTCGCAGCAGGACCAGATCTGCGTTTTCAGAGGACTTCTGTGGGCTGGATGGGGGGCGGTTTGAGGGCACAAGGGTGGCCATGGGCCAGGTAGGGCCGAGGGGTGGGACTCAGACCTACCCCGAGGGGTAGGGGGTCGGAGGGCCGCATTGTGAGCTGCAGGGAGGCGGGGTCAGCAGGACCAGGACACGCAGGTGCTGGTCTCTGCCTGAGGGGGAGGCTGGGCACGGGACGGCGTGGGGAGCACGCCTGAGCCCGTGGGGGACAGAACGGTGAGCTCTGCAAGGAGGGTCATGCTTTATTCACCCTGACTCGGGCATGGGGCCCTGCTCTGCCGGCTGAAAGCCTGGTGCGCCAGAGAGCCCCATGTGTTCCTTCTCGGCTGCCCCCCCCCCGGCCCCGAGGAGAGTGGAGAGGTGCGGGGGAGCCGTGGGCGTGGGGCTGGGGCTGGGGTCCTGGCCGTTCCTTGGCTCTTACCCCTGAGCCAGCCGTGGGCTGCCCCGCTGCGCTCTGCCCGTGGACTTGGCACAACGTCCCCGCGCTAACCCGCGACGTTCCTGGACCTCCCTGCGGACCCGGGCTCTGTTTGCCGTCGTGGAGTACAGCACACGGGAGGCACTGCACACCCACGCCCGGCGGGGCCTTGTCCACTCCTCCGTTCGCCTGCCCGGGCGGGGCTCTGTGGAGGGCCGGGGGTGTCACGGCAACAGGATGGGCTGGTCCTGCCCCTTGAGCTCACTTCATGTGCGTCCAGACCCCGTGCCGCCTTCAGAGCCCGTGGACGCTGCCGCTGGCGGGGTCTCCTCTCCAGCCGTGCCCGCTGGAGGCCCTGGGCCGAAGCCGACCGGTGCCTGAGGATCGTGAATGGGCCGCGCTCCTGCGAAGGGGGCCTGGTGTCCCTCTTAAAAGCGCCAGGCAGAGAAAGGGGAGCCCTGCTCCACTGTGGGTGGGAACGCAAGCTGGTGCAGCCGCTCTGGAAAGCAGCATGGAGGTTCCTCAAAAAGTTGAAAATAGAGCCACCCTATGACCCAGCACTCGCACTACTGGGTATTTACCCTGAAGATACAAACGCAGTGATCCGAAGGGGCACGTGCACCCGAATGTTTATGCGACAACGTCCACAATAGCCAAACTATGGAAGGAACCTAGATGTCCATCAACAGATGAACAGATCAAGAAGATGTGGTCTATGTATACAATGGAATACTATGCAGCCATCAAAAGAAATGAAATCTTGCCATTTGCGACGACGTGGATGGAACTAGAGGGTATTACGCTGAGTGAAATAAGTCAATCAGAGAAAGACAATTATCATATGACCTTCCTGATATGAGGAAGTTGAGAGGCAGGGTTGGGGGTTTGAGGGGTCGGGAAGGAAAAAATGAAATAAGATGGATCGGGAGGGAGACAAACCATAAGACACTCTTTTTTTTTTTAAGATTATTTTTATATTTATTTATTTGAAAGCAAGAGAGAGATCACAAGCAGGCAGAGAGGCAGGCAGAGAGAGAGGAGGAAGCAGGCTCCCCGCTGAGCAGAGCCCGACTCGGGGCTCGATCCCAGGACCCCGGGATCATGGCCTGAGCCGAAGGCAGAGGCTTCACCCCCGGAGCCCCCCAGCGCCCTGGTCGTTGCACATTTTTATAACGAGCGAGAGAGCATTACTATGAAAATTCAGAAAAGTAAATGAAACACTGAAGCCATCGGTATTCTCAGACCCGTGTAGATCAGAAGAGCGTTGCCGGGTGTGAGCGGAGCTCGGTGATCCCTGGGGACTGTCATGCCGTGCGTGGAATGACACGCACTCCGATGTGTGAGAGGGGCTGGGTGGGCGCGCAACAGTCTTCAGTGCAGGAGCTCTGGGACTCGGTTTAGCTCTGTACGAGTTGAGAAGCTCACAATCTAGTCAGGGAATCAGACTGACTTATTTACTCATTCATTAATTCACATGTGTGTATGGAGTTGCCGTCTGTCCCTGGTGTCCTACAGGCCGGGGACCACAAACACGACAGTCCATTGCCACGTGATGCTCGGCACTGGGGAAATGCAAAGCAAACCCACCATGAGGGGGAGAGCATGAACCAGGGTTGGGGAGGGGGCAGAGGTGGAGGGAGAAGCAGGCTCCCCGCTGAGCAGGGAGCCCGACACGGGGCTCGATCCCAGGATCCTGAGAGTATGACCTGAGCCAAAGGCAGATGCTTAACAGACTGAGCCCCCAGGTGCCCCTCATAAGAGACTCTTTAACTGTAGAAAACAAACGGAGGGTTGCTGGGGGGAGTGGCAGGGTGGGGTAACTGGGGGATGGGCATGAAGGGGGGCATGGGATGGGATGAGGACTGGCTGTTGGAAGCAACTGATGAGGCACTGATCTCTGTCTCGGAAGCCAATAATAAAATATACGGTATTTGATTGCATTTAAATAAAAAATCCCGATCCCACGTGAGAAGTACCTTGGTGGGTGTCTCTGCAAAGTGTTGAGGCCCGTGGCAGAGGAAGCAGCTGACCCTGTTTGGGGCTGTGGGATCAGGGAAGGCCTCACGGAGGAGGCTCATTTGAACAGGGCTTTGAGGGATGAGTAGGAGTTCTCTAGGCAGCTTAGAGGGGAAAACAGAGCTCAATGCTGCGCTCGGCATTATTTTTGGAGATGCCTACATGTGCTGTGAGGGAAGATGGGATGAGTGCACTGTTTGTGGAGTGGACCTCACGCCAGCCAGAGCACAGAGAAGAAGGGCCAAAGGTCTGAGTGCACAAGCTCGACTAACCCCGTGCATCCTGGCTGCTTCCTCCCTCCCCTCTAACTGAGAGTCACACGTGTTCAAGGACCCCTTGGCCCTTCCGTACTGTCTGGTCCAGGAACTGGAAACATCTGGATCCTGCTGGCCTGGAACAACAGTGTGTGACCCCTGGATTTCTGTCCTCTGCAGCAAGAAGGTGACCCCTGGCTGGAAGTTCCCACAGTGACTGTCAGTGTTAACAAGAGTCCCTGAGAAGGTGGTGGTGGGGTGGCTATGTGCCAAGCCCTGTTCTTCTTTTTCTCCTCATCTCACGACCTCCCCCCTCGGGGCCCCCCGTCCTCTGGCGTCCCCCCTTGGCCTCCCTGTCCCCGTCCTCTGGTCTTCTCTGCCTGTCTGCTCTGTGCGGTCCCTGCTAGTTCTGCCGGTGCTGCCCTGTCTCCCTCTGGCTCCTGGCACCTTTCTCTTTCTCCTCTCCTGCCTGTCTCTGGGTCACCTCCTCAGCCTTCCCCAACTTGCCCCTGAGGGCATATGCAGAGGGCAGGCTTGGCGGGCGCCCTGGACGTGTCTGGCTTCCGCACAAGCAGCTCTCCTTCAGGGGCCTGGGTCTGTGGTGTGAGACACAGCAGCCTCGCACACCCCTGCGGGAGCCGGAGCGTCTGCAGACAGATTTGGTTGGCTCTCCGGCAGGAAATTGAAGACCCTGGCGCCATGCAGCTGCTCCCGGCCCCTGCGTGGCCCGCCGGCCTTCACCCTCGCCTCCTGCGCATCTGCGGGACACGTCTCTAATAAGATTTCTTCCCCAAATCTCTGATGAGTTGGACGTGTGTGTCTTCTAGATAAGCCCGCTCCCAACAGGGCCAGCGGTTCTCACTGTGGTGCGAGCCAGCACCTCACCCCTCCTTGTCTGGGTCACGAGGACTCTGAGCTGGTGCAGTCCTTGTGGTGGACACTGGGGAGCTGCCTGGGGGAAGAACCCTCATGACGAGGTGCACCTGGGCCTCTGGCCGGTTGGTCGACAGATGCCGTGCTGGGCTCACTTCTTCCTTGAATCCCTGCTTTGTCCCCACTAATCCCATCAACATCTGCTTCAGGGGAACAAAGGTCCCAGTCTAGCCAACGTGGCCGTCCCAGCCCCCGTGGCCAGGGATTGGCTTAGCTCTGAGTAGGTAACGTGGTTTTGACCAGTGATACGGAGAGGACACTGCTAAAAAGAAACCCAAGACAAGTGTGTCTCTTTATTGTGTCTGGACTTCGAAGGGTGGTGATGGCATGCCTGGAGAGGCTGCAGCCGTCCTGGGATCATGAGGGAGTGGCCAGCATGCTGAGGACAGTGGGGCCGAGAGTCGTGCCACCGAATGAATGGCTCCCGGAACCGTCTGCCCTCTCAAGTTCTCAGCGCGGGGCAATGAGTGTTCTTGTGTTTAAACCCTCTTAAGTTGGGTTTTCCTAGATGCAGATGTGGACAGAAGGTCCCAGAGAGGCCCGCCGTGTTTCAGGGAAGTAGGAGTTCACAGGTGGAGGGCTGTGGTAGGGAAATGAGCTGTGGAATCCAATGGGTCCCCACTGGAGCACCAGCCTCGCTGTCCCGTGCTGCGACAAGTCATGGACGGGTCCCTTAGCCTCTCTGAGCTGAAGCGTCCTTGGCTCAAAGTGAGTGTCAGGAGCCACCAGAAACTCAGCAGTGGCCTGTTCTCCCCCCCACCCTGTGCGTTTTCCTGTCCCCCCCCCACACCCTGTGCATTTTCCTTTCTGCTATTTTTAAAAGGGACCAAGAAGGGCCAGGCACAGAGAGCTCTTTAAGGACACTTCAGCGCTGGGAAACATTTCCTGCAGAGACTGAGTCTCTTACCCACTGTGGCTCCCAGTGCAAATCAGGGCTCTGGCGCCAGCAGCAGCTCTGAGGGGGAGGCGGAGACGCCCCGTCCTCGGTTCTCCATGGTGACGAGGGCTGTGGATGGGTGGAAACAGCTTTGAGTCACTGGCTTCTGCCGCCCCCCACCATCGCTTCCCTGGGGCGGCTGACAAACGGCCACGTGGACGCGTGTCTCTCTTCCCTCTTCTGGGGCATCGCGCGGCAAAGCTGCTTCCAAATGGCCAAGGCCGGGTTGATGGCAGAGAAGCAAGGGCTCCACCGGTCCCCCAGCCAGGAGCGGCCGGGACCTGCCAGGCAGAGCGTGGCCTCGGGGCTGGGCTCCGCGGACCCTGGGTCAGTCTGGCCGTACTGCCTCCCGGCTCCGTTAGGAGGTCAAGGATGGGAAGGTACGGGGTCCTCCGGTGGGAGTGGGCGCCAGAGACGCAGGCTCCCTACCCCACAGGTGGGCACAGCTAATGTCACGAATGCTCTAGGGCCTTTCCCTGAGCTTCTGTGTGTCCCTTGGGAACAAGGCACCTGCCCCCTCCCTCTCCTGAGTGGAGGCAGGACCGGGGATGCAGGTGCTCGTGGAGTTCAGAGCCTGGGGCTCCTGATCCAGGCTGCAGAGGCTCTCCTCACCCACTGACGCGCCTCTCCTTCCCGGAAGAGGGCGGAGAAGCAGGAGAGAAGGCAAAGGACTTTGCCAGGGCTGTGCTGATGGCTCCCCACCCGCCGCCTCGTGTGGACAGCGCGTCTTTCCAGGGAGAGCCGGTCCAGCCCAGTGGAGGTGACCCCGGCTGCTTGGTTGTGTCTGGCCATCGATTCTGGACAATTCCTGCCTTGGTGCCGATAACACACAAATCAGTTTCCTGCAGCCCCAGACCTGGGGGTCAGATCTCTCTGGATCTCTTGTGAACTTGTCCTCTCTACCCCAGAAGTCCATCAGCCAAGATCGCGGGTCTGACAGCACTCGGCCTTGGCGAGGACCTGCAGACATGCCCGCTGATGGAGTCAGGGTGGGGGGGAGCAGCTCTGGGAAGGTCTCGGGGCTGCCTTTGTTCTTCCCCTTCCCAGGCCTCCTGGCTGGTCCAGAAGCTTCTCTAATGGAAGCGGAGGCAAGAAGTGAGTACAAAGCCACCAGCTTTGTGAGCGCCCCGGGGCTCCCTCTCGCCTGCTTAATTGCTCGGTTTGCAGGAGGAAAAAGGCCTTGTGCCTAGAAAAGAGGACTGGCCCTCCGGGAGGCCCCCAACGGCCACAGGGAACCCGCACAGAATCTGCTCTGGAGACACTTTTGGAAGCGAGCAGAGGAGGCGAGCGCTCCTGGGCTGCAGGGACTCACTCCCCGTTAGAGTAACGGCGGCTGCTGGGAGCACTCTGAGACGGACAGCCTCGTCCCAGCCGCGTCCTGAAGCGGGACTTCCAAATGCCAGGCAGGGACGGGAACACAGCCAAGACGAGGGTGCTGGCCGTGCGGGGCCGAAGCTCAGGTGTTAAGTCTTGGGCAAGGCCACGGCCTCTCTGGATCCCGGTGGCTCCTCACACGAGGGGGTCAACGAGAAGCGCCACGTGGAGGGTCACGGGGTCCCGAGCGCGGGCTGGGTCTGGCTCTGAGCTGCAGAGTCCAGGTCTGGTGACAGGGCGATGGAGGGAGTGTCCGCCTGCTACCCACACCCCCCTCCTCCTCGTCCGGTGACAGGCAGCCTGGACATCCCCAGGAAACACGTTCTGTCTTCCACTGACCCTCCAGCATCTTGGGGGGCCGTGAGCAGAAGATTCCCTGGGTGGGGGGCAGGGCCGGGTCTGGAAGGCCCCTCGCACTCACCCGGTCTCGTTACCCCCCACCCCAGCGCTTGCTTTCTTTCCGTGCCTGAGCCCTCCCGATGGTTCCAGCGGCTGCCACTCCGGTCAGGGGCTCTGCCGTGGCCTCAGGAAGTCCCAGGCCCAGCTGTGGTTCTGTCCGAAGGGGGTTCCTTTGCCCCCAGTAAACACCAGGCCCACAGGGGCAGCAGACCCTCCACTCTCCAGCCCCAACACTTGTGACACAGACTGTCCTTGAGTGTCCTCATGTCCAGGACAGGCCATGGCTTGTGCTCTTCCTGAGCGTGGGCTGGAGTTCTGCTCGTTACAAAGTCCGTGTTGGGGCGAGTCAGTGCTAGTGAGTGGGCCTAGCGGGCTGCCTTGCATCTGGGGCCTGGGGGCCTCCAGGGCCCTCTTTCCAAGGTTGGCTCTGGGACATCTGTGACAGAGTCTGGAGGAGGAACGGCTCTCTGTTTTGCTTCCCTGTATGTTATGGCAGAAATAGAAACAGGAGAGCGATAAATGCGGGGATTTGGCAAGATCCTTGATCCCACCCTCCGGCGGTCTCTTTGTACACGCACACACGTGTATCCGTATGTGTGTGCTGGAGTTTGTGTGTGCCCTTACCTGCGTCTGTGTCGATCTCCAGGGACTTTTGGGATGGCGATGGGCTTCCCCGGTCTGTCCACGTTCTTCCTCTGGGGTTAACGTACTTGGGGAGGGGGTTTTAATGGTGGTCAGGGTGAGGTAAAGCTACCTCTGTCCTCCTCGTGGCTGCACCTGTGTGAGAAGGTCACCGCAGCCACCGTGCATGCGTTCAACGCTTACAGGGCCCAGCATGCTTCCCCAGAGGCCCTTTCTTGAAAGTTCCCTTGTGGCTACCAGGACCCTGCAGGGGGAGGCCAGCTGCGCTCAGTGGCACGTGACCTTTGGGTCAACACTGTGAAAGGAGGCTCCACTTTGGACCGTCCTGTAGTTGGAGCAGAGTCTGTGGATGCGTGGTGTCACGGTCCGGGTGAGCTGGGCTGGTGTGCGGGTGGGCAGCAGTGGGACCTTTCAGGGTGGACAGCCCAGCGGCTCTGCCAGAACTCCTGGAGGGATGAGCAGGGAGTACGCTCCTGGCCTTGGCGCAGAGACAGCAGCGGACGGGCGTTGTCAGGCCACTCCGTGGAAGCTGACGAGGCCTCAGGTCCTTGTGGGGGGAAGCCAGCCGTGCGGTGGCCATCGGGGCCCCCTCCCCTGCGAGGGAAAAGAAGCGGTCCCGTGGCAGGTGCAGCCCGGAGCCCCTCCCACGGGGCAGCTGAGGGGCCCGGAGTCCTGCTAGGAAGGTCCCCGAGCCCCCGCTGCTCTTCTGCCAGGGCGAGGGGCTGGCGAGGGGCTCCGGAAGCCGCGGCTGCTGCCCCCACCCCCTCCCCGCCCGGGACCTCTACGCGCCCTCCCTGCGCTCCGCAGTCCTGCCGGAGCGCGGCCGGCCAGCCGACCCTGCGCGTCGCACGCGGAGATCCTCTTGCTTTGCTGAGTCCGGCCGCACCGGCATCGGCTCCGCCGCCCGCGCAGGGCGAGTCGGTGCTGCATTTCGGGCGACTCCCGCCTGGTCGCGCCGCTTCGCTCAGCCCCTGCGACCCGCTTCTCCCGCCGCCGGCCGGGCTCGGGACTCCGGGCTCGGGCGCGCGGGCTGCGGACCATCCCCGAGGAGGGACCGTGTCCGCAGCAGCCCTGGGGCTCCCGCCGCACCGCGGGCGAGGCCCGAGGAGGGAGGCGAGCCGCGGGTCTGCCCTTTCGCGTTATTCGCGACCAAGTGCGGGGCGCGGGCGCCGGCGGGCGGGGCGGGGAGGGGCGCGGGGAGAGGGGCGGGGGGCGGGGGGCGGGGTTCTCGGCCTCGTCCCGCCGCACCCGGGCCGGCTGCGGGGCTGATCTGGGCTACGGCGACCCTTGGAAGTGTTCCCCACGGTGGATCCTGGCACCAGCCGAGCCCCGGGCCCCGCGGAAGGAGGCGGAAGGTGAGGGCGGGTGGCTGGGCCTGGGGTCTCGGCGCCGCCCGGGGCTCTGGAGAGCGCGGCGGTGCGCGCCCGCCACCAGCAGAGGGCGCCACAGTCCTCGCGAACCCGCCCAGGCGGCCGGGCCCAGGTGGGGCAGCGCGGCCGCGCGAGGCTCCCCTCTCGGAGCCGGAGCTGGGCCGTGAGACTCCCGGCCCCGCGGCAGGCTGGCGCCCACGGCTCGCGCTGGCTGGTTCCGGGGGCTCCGGCCCTCCCTGACTACCGGGGGTGGTCCGCAGGGGTTGCCGAGCTCGCTGCCTCCCCCTGTGCGCCTGCGGGGGCGGGGTGCTGGCCGAGCTCAGGTGAAACTGTTGGAGGCGATTTTTCTCTCTGAGCTTTTGGGACGGGCCGGGAGCCCACCCGAAGCCAGGCGCCGTTGCAGGCCCTGGGGATTCCGTGGCGAACGGAACGGACCCAGATCCTGCCCCTCCCCCCCCTTGAGGCTGCATCTCTGCTGGGTGAGCAGAGCAGGTGGGGCTGGCGGTGGGCGACCCGGCGGACCCAGGGCGGGCTGGTGACCTGCTCTCTCTGCCCACTCAGTCCCGGATATGCGGGCCTTTGCCCCTTACCAGACTCCAGGGAGGAGGCCCTGCCGCTCGGCCCTGGCTGGGCAGGGACCCACATGGGCCTTCCCTCAGCCTCCAGAAGCCCACGAGGTCCTCACCCAGTTCCCGTGGGCAGCATTTCCTCGTTTGCAAATTACGGGCACCGCACTAGCTCCTGGTGGGCCTGGCGGAGCGCCCCGGTGGTGAAGTGTTGCCGTACCCAGTTCCCGCGCTTTCTTCCCCCCCCCCCCCGCACTACCAGCACTTTGCATTTGACCCTTGACCTGTCAAGTAAAGAAACGTGACATCCGGACTGACACACGCGGACAGAACCGCAAGTTTTCACAGCAGCGCTGCGGAGGACGGGTCAGGAGAAGCCCTAAGAAGTGTACCTCGACTTTCCCAGACCAGTTGTGGAAGGAGGCGTGGATGGGCCCAGCTCTGTTGGCTCTGAGGGGCGCACGCACCTGCCTATGGGTCGTCGGCAGGAACGAGAGGTGTCAGGCTTCCAGCCTAGGTGGTGCCTGGTGGCCCCACTCTGTCCTCAGGGCGCAGCCCACGCAGGGACAGCCTCACCAGCCTCTGCCAGATGGGTCCCCGCAGGGATGCTCTGAAGCCTCCCCCGCTCTTCTGTCCGAGGGAGGGTCACGGAAGCTGAGCAGGGGAAGAGGCCCAGCCTTGGTGGTGGCGGGAGTAGGGGGACCCATGAGCGGGCAGACCTTCTGGCTTCGGGCTGGGCGTCTTGCCTTCTCTGAGAACAAGCCTCAGCTGGGTTTGCTTCTCTGTAGAAGGGGAATATGGGGCTGCCCCCTCTGGCGGGCTGAAGCCACACAGGCACACACAGAGCCCGCCCCCACCCCCTGCAGGTGTGCACGGAGCCCCCCCCATCCCCACCCCCAACCCCCGCAGGTGCGCCAGGGTGTGGGCTGTGAGGCTGTATGTCCCCATTATTGTCAGACCCAGCAAGGTTCCAGTTCTCCTCCACCCAAGCATCTCCATCCCTCCATCTACACGCTGGAGGGGCCTCAGCTCCCACAGGAGGCTGGGAGTTGCTGGGGCCGCCGTGGCTCCCTCGCTCAGCCCGGCCTGGGGAAGGTGGGTGGGCTTCAGAGGGGAGAGGCCTCCCGCAGGCTCTGATCACTTGGGGACTCAGACAAAAGAAGCACTGACAGGGGACTTTGCTGGCCAGTTGGGAAGGGGTGAGCCACATGTCTGGGGCCAGAGGGTGCTGAGCTCTCGCATCTCGTGGCTTCAGTGTGCGGTTTGGGTGCGGGGTGCAGGGTGCGGTGCCGTGTGGATGCGTGCGTTACAACTCGTGCCATAAGCTTCGGTCACCCAGGGGCTCGTGGTGCGAATTAAGACACACAGAGAAAAGACATGAACACAGAGAACTCTAATTCAAGGCAGGAGGTGAAAAGTGTCTCCAGAAAGATAGGAGGAAACTGTGAAGGGAATTCCGAAGAGGGAGATGGTGTCACACTGGGGGATAGAACAGAGGAGGCAGGTCCAAGAAGGCTTTGAGCGCTCTCCTTAAATTCCAGTAGGACTGTACGCGGGGGTCAGGGAATGGCGGTCCTGGCAGCGCAAGTGGGGAAAGTGGGAGTCTGGGGTCAGTGGGATTCAGGTTCAAATTCACGACTCACTGGTGACCCAAATGAGTCACTTAAACCTTTTTAAAATTTAGTTTACGGGTGAGAGCGTAAAGCACAGAGAGAAGATTCTGGTCTGCCTTTCAGGGCTGCCAGGGGTAGAGATGGGGTATTTTATGAGAAGATGCTGGGCAAACACTGGAATTCTTTTATTAGTAAAGCACTAATGGGGCGCCTGGGTGGTTCAGCTGGTTGGGCATCTGACCCTTGGTTTTGGCTCAGGTTGTGACCTGAGTCATGAGGTCGCGCCTCACATTGGGCTCTGGGCTCAGTGGGGAGTCTGCTTGGGATTCTCTCCCTCTCTCTCTTCCCCTCCCTGTGATTTCTCTCTCTCTTTCTGAAATAAATGAATAAATCTTAAAAAAATCTTTAATTGAGGGGCGCCTGGGTGGCTCAGTGGGTTAAGCCTCTGCCTTCGGCTCGGGTCATGATCCCAGGGTCCTGGGATGGAGCCCCGCGTCGGGCTCTCTGCTCGGCGGGGAGCCTGCTCCGCCCCCCGCCCCCCCCGCCCGCCTCTCTGCCTGCTTGTGATCTCTCTGTCAAATAAATAAAATCTTAAAAAAAATTGTTGATTGACCTAGTGACAAAGCTCCATGGTGATGACTGAGCCTGAATGAGCTAATGAGCTGTTCCGTTCAGAGCTGTCCCTGCTCCAGCCATCCAGGCTCTGAGGGAGGGCATGGCTGACTTCATGACACCGTCTATCCCTGGAAGGTCAAGGATGTCCTTTAAATACACAGGCTTTTCTAAAAACCCACTGTTATCTATCACTATATCTAAACTCTATCCATCTACCCATCCACATGTCCACCCACCCGTCCACCTGTCCACATGTCCATCATCCATCCATCCACTTATCCACCCGTCCAACCCTCCATCATCCATCCCCCTACTCACCCATCTACCCATCTATCATCCATCCACCCACCTACCTACCCAACCCCCTCTCCGTCATCCATCCATCCACTCACCCACCCACCCATCCGTCCATCCTCCCATCTGTCTTCCCATCTGTCATCCATCCATCCATCCACTCTTCACCTATCTAGCCATCCAGTAAACCTTTAATGAATACATCCATGGCCAGGCACCTTGCTTAGTTCTGGGGATACAGAAAAAACATTAGACCCCTTTTCTGTGCTCATAGAGTTCACAATCTACTGGGAAAGACCGCCGTATAAACCATAAATTGTTATCTTTCTTAAGCCTATTTTTGGCCAGTTCTACTAATTAATTTTTTTTAATTGGAATAAAAATTTCCACAGATCACAGACTCTGGGATTTTAAGGTTAGTGATCACAGGTATGATCTCTTCTATTTCATTCATTTTACTGATGAGGAAACTGTGGCCATTATTTGTTGTGGGAAGTACTACAACTTCCTTTTCTTTGCCTCCACATGACCTCTCCTGGGTGTCGATCTCAGTTTAGCTCAGTTAATCTTTATTAAGCATCTATTATGGGCAAGAGCTGCTGGTCCAGTGCTGGAGAAGACCTCATGCCTGTCGTCAAGAAGGTCACAGTCGAGGGGGAGAAGGACACACAAGGAGGGAACAGCTGGGCCGCTTGGTAAAGACAGGGACACAGGTGAGAACAGGGTGCGAAGATGTAGATGCAGGGCCTCTGGTCTGGATTTGAGGAGCTCAGGGAGCCCTCCTAGAGGGAGGCCCTGTGAGTCATCTCTTGAAGGGCAAAAATGATGTTTCAGATGAGGGCGTAGGGAAGGGCATGCCAGGCAGAAGGGAACAGAGCTTGCTGGTGGAGCTGGAAGAAGGTGGTGTTGTTGGGGGGTGAAGAGGGAGGTGGGCAGGGGTGAAGTGGAGGGGACAGAGGGGACAAGTGGCAGCTGGAAGCCACCGCCCATCTCTTCCTCACTGGGCTTGAGGAGCAGCCTCACTCCCGTCCCCTGCGCTCCCTGAGCTCGGAAGCCCCACTGTGCCCGCTTGCCTGCGTCTTTATACGGACACACACCATTTATCCCTCTCTGCTCTATTGTGCCTTACAGATACTGCTTTTTTTTTTTCTTTAATAAACGGAAGGTTTGTGGCAAGCCTGCATCGAGCAAGTCTATCGGTGCTGTTTTTCCAACAGTATTTGCTCCCTCTGTGTCTCTGTGTCATGTTTTGGCCATTTTTGCAATATTTCAAACTTTCTCATTATTCTGTTTGTTATGATGACCTGTGATCAGTGACTATGACTTGCCGAAGGCTCGGGTGATGGTTAGCACTTTTTAGCAATAAACTCTTTTGGGGGAAGATTTTAAGTAACCTCTACCCCCAAGGTGGGACTTGAACGTACAGCCTTAAGATCGAGAGTTTCACGCTCTCCTGCCTGAGTCAGCCAGATGCCCTGCAATGGAGTGCGTTCTGTTTGAGGTAAATATCTTGGTTTTTCAGACATCAAGCGTTTGCACACTTAAGAGACTACGTATCGTGTAGACATAACTTTTATGTGCACTGGGGGTCCAAAAATCCTCTTTGACTTGCTTTTTTGCAATGCTCACTTATTGCAGTGGTCTGGGACGGAGCCCATGACATCTCTTGAGGGGGTCCTGGAGACCAAAGCGGCCTAAAGTGTTTGAAGGAAGAGCCCATCGCTCAAGGTGTGGTTCAAGACCTACCACCTCCACAAAACCGCTGCGGATGCCCTCCTGCCTTCAGGGAACTCTGCTGTCTGGACCACACTTGGGGATCTCCGTTGTGGTTACCATCCCGTGGGAGGGTAGGTCGCCTCCGTCGTGAGCCCACAAGCCCCTGAGGGCTGACTACATGAGTCGTATGGTACAGCGTAGTTTCATAAATATCAGTAAGACTGAATACTACTGATAAGGATTTCATGACGGATGGAAAGTGCTGGATCTTTGGGTTGGACAGACCTGAATTTGAGCCCGGCTCCGCCACGAGTTCTAGTTAGTAACTGTAGGCAAGTCTTAAAACCTGCCTAATTAACGCCTCGCTATCCTCATCTGTAAAGTGGTTGATGGCTCCACCTCTTGGGTTCTGAAGACATGGTTATGGCTGGGAGCTCGGGGAGGGGCTGGGGCTTCCTGACCAGGAGGGTTTGGACAGGCAGCGGTGGACAGCAGAGAAGAGCTGGTCAGGACGGAAGACCTGATGTGGTTAGTCCCCGGGGCTGAGCAGCCCCCGGTGCGGTCTGGTGGGATGGCCCGCTCATGCCCACCTGCATCGAATCCTCCACACCCCGTGACAGGGACTCTCATTTCATCGAGCAGGACGCCTAAGATTAGGAGGGCGTCAGCCTGCCTGTGATCCCGTGGCCATGATGTGGCAGCGAGGACTCCAGCCCAGGCCCTCAGGCTCTGCTCTCCCCAGTCCAATAGGGCGGCTGCGTGGACGGCTTCTGTGTCTCAGTGTTGAGCTCCAGCCCAATTCCCGATGAGTCTGCCATCCATCTTTGGCTCTGACCGTTTAGCCTCCCCCCCCCCCCAGCTGTCCCCCAACCCCTGACAGGAGTACACACTCTCACAGTCCCTGTTTGGATCCAAGAGGCACATCCAGTAGAGGTAGAGGCAGGAGGCTGGCCCAGAAAGGTCAGCTGAGGCAGGAGGCTGGTCACGGCGGTGGAGTGGGCTCAGAAGTGCCCAGACCTGGAGTCTGTCTCTGAAAATTGATTTTTTTCACAGCCCAGATGCTGTATCTGGGACTGAGAACCAATACTAACAGCATGTTCTGTTACTAACAACATAGTAATGGTAATTTATTAGGAAATCATTAAGCCCAAGTGTGTGATTTGGAGCCTTGAACCGAACAGGTGCTCGGTTTGGGCATGGGGGGAGGGGAAAGGGGGCAGGCAGGGCATACTGGAGGGCGGGTGGGCTCTGGAGGGCCTGCACCGCACTGGGAAGACAGGGGAGGCGGCAAGCGCGTGTCTGACCCTGGCATGATGACTGGAGGGGCACTGGGGGACGCAGGGGGAGGAACACCTCGCTGGCAATGATAACAGCAATCAGGGTCATTGTGTGTGATTGTGACTATTCAGGCTTCTGGGGCTGTGACAGAGTACAGGTAATATTTAGTTCTTAGTCATCGAGGCCAATAGGGGCCTGGAGCGGTGAGCCCGGCATGATGGGGTCCTCTGGGCCTATTTGTGGGAGCACCGCCCACTTGCTGCTCGGTGTTCCAGGGAGCGGCTCTAGTGACCCGCTGTGTGTGTGCGCTCGTGTGCGGGTGTGTGCAGGTGCGTGTATAGGGGCATGTGGGTCAGTGCGTGTGTAGCTACGGACGTGTGTGCCTTTGTGTGTGTGGGCGACTCTCCTACTCTTTCCTCTTCCCAGTCAGGGAAGCCGCTGGACAGAGGAGTCATTCCCCCTCCTAAAACCTCAGGTGTGCCTGGGGAATCCCATAATGACCCCTTCCTGGCCGATCCCTGAGTCTGCTGCGGTTAGAAGGGGAAATGCGTTCACCTGGTCCCATGTCTTCGGAACTCCCTTTGCACACAGCGGGCGCTTATTAAATACTCGGTGATGGCTCTGAGCCCGGGAAGCCAGCCGCTGTCCCCAGCTTGACTCTCAAAGCCCCGCGGGGGGCAAGTGGGGGGGTACTTCGGGCCTGACCCTCTGCTGACCCCAGGCCCCAGGAGCCGGCCCCTCCGCCGGGCCTGCTTCGCGAGGCCGGTTCTTCGCGCAGCGCCGCTCTCGGTGCTCCCGCAGCATCGCCTCGCCGGAGCCGCGCTCCCGGGGCGGCGCGTAGTGGCGGGAAGGCCTGGGAGAGGGAACGGAACGGCGCGTCACGCCCGCCCGGGTTCGAACCCCAGCACCCCCAGTTCCCAGCGGGACACTGCCAGGCGACCTCTCCGTGCTCGCGGGACTCTCCCTTCGGCTCTCGCCCGTGGAAGGAGGATGACATCACTCGCGCAGGGCGGACGCGACGGCTGGGAACGACAAAGGGGCGCCCCGCACACTCACTGCGGCGTCCCGAAGGCGAGCGCCCGCCCCTGCGGCCGGGAGGCGACCCCGGAGTAGCCGCTCCGCGCGTCTGCGCCCCGGGTGCGCGCTGGGAGCGCGAGGCCCAGCTCCGGGCGCTCGGGGTCCACCTGCCGCGCCCGCCGCGCGCCTTCCCGCCGGCCGCCCCCGCTCAGGGCGCGCGGTTCCCCCAGTCGCAAGGCCCCGCGCCGCCTCCCAGCGCCCCGCGGGCGCGCACGTCCCTGTCGCCGCGGCCCGCGGGCTCCGGCCGCACCTGTCGCAGGAAGAAGGGCCGGCCCGGGGCGCGGGCGGCGGCGGAAACTACAGCTCCCAGCCCTCGCTGCGCGGCCGGGGAAGGGGGCGGCGGGCGGCAGGCCCCGCCTCCGGGGCGGGGCCTGCGCGGGGGCGGAGCTAGGAGGCGGGCGGGGGGGACGCGAGCCGAGCCAATGAGCGCCGCGGCCACTAAGTGGGCTTGGCTTGCCGAGCAGCGCCGGCCGCAGGAGGCGAGCAAAGCTGTTGAGCCCGCGAGGAGTGAGGCTGAGCCTGGCCCTGCGCGCTCCCCGAGGGCCACCTCCGGAGCCGGAGTTCCTTCTCCGCTGCTTCCCGCTCCAGGCCCCTCCTGCCCAGTGCAATGCATCCTTGAGTGGCGGCGTCTGGACCCCAGGCAGCCCCAGAGGACCGAAGCCAAAGAAAGAAGACTGGGGCCAAGACACCCGGTGGGGGCTTGGATGCCTGGCTTTCTCTGAGGCCGTCTTCGGAGCGAGGGTGGCTTTAGGGTGGGGGCTTGTGCTGCAGGGAATCCAGCCAGGCCCCAAGATGGACACTTCTGGGCACTTCCATGACTCGGGGGTGGGGGACCTGGATGAAGACCCCAAGTGTCCCTGTCCATCGTCCGGGGACGAGCAGCAGCCGCCCCAGCCGGCAGCAGCCCCCCAGCAGCCCCCGGGACCCCTGGCGCCGCCTCCGCCCGCTCAGCTCCAGCAGCCGCCGCCACCACCACCACATCCCTTGTCTCTGCTCGCCCAACTCCAGAGCCAGCCCGTCCAGCCCGGCCTGCTGCACTCCTCTCCCACGACGCTCAGGGGCCCCCCTTCGGCCAACTCCACCGCCGTCCTCCACCCTTCCTCCAGGCAGGGCAGCCAGCTCAATCTCAATGACCACTTGCTTGGCCACTCTCCAAGCTCCACAGCCACAAGTGGGCCTGCTGGAGGCGGCCGGCACCGGCAGGCCAGCCCCCTGGTGCACCGGCGGGACAGCAACCCCTTCACGGAGATCGCCATGAGCTCCTGCAAGTACAGTGGTGGGGTCATGAAGCCCCTCAGCCGGCTCAGCGCCTCCCGGAGGAACCTCATCGAGGCCGAGCCTGAAGGCCAGCCCCTCCAGCTCTTCAGCCCCAGCAACGCCCCTGAGATCATCATCTCCTCCCGGGAGGACAACCATGCCCACCAGACCCTGCTCCACCACCCCAACGCCACCCACAACCACCAGCACACCGGCACCACCCCCAGCAGCGCCACCTTCCCCAAAGCCAACAAGCGGAAAACCCAGAACATTGGCTATAAGCTGGGACACAGGAGGGCCCTGTTTGAAAAGAGGAAGCGGCTCAGTGACTATGCTCTGATTTTTGGGATGTTTGGAATTGTTGTTATGGTGATAGAGACCGAGCTCTCTTGGGGTTTGTACTCAAAGGTAGGGGCTGCGATTTCTCTTTATACCTTGAACAAAAGGGATATGTAGGTAGCAACAGAGAGAGAGGAGAGAGAGAGAGAGATTGATGGAGGGGAGAGGCGGTGGTGGGAGAGGCGTTTGCTCAATTATATGGAACACTCGAACTTCCCATGGTTTTCCTTCCGAATCCCGGGAGAATTCATTCCTCGCTTTCTTGGGGGGGGGGCACCCCGTACACTGTCTGCTGCAGACTGTGTTAGGGAGGAGGACAGATTCCCTTCTGAGACGTCGTTTTCCTCCCGGTTCACTCGTACCAGAGCAGAGCCCAGCGGCTTAACGCACCAATTAATTACCCTCTGCCTTGATGTGCCTGCCAGTTCCTGCGACTTCCCTCCTCTGCTCCCCGCCCTGCTCCACTCCATTTTCCCGAGGATAGAAGAGAAATAAATGTCTGGGTGGGGGGTGGGGACTCTATCCTCTCCCTTCTCGCTCTGGCTCCTCCCTCTCTTCCCAAGTTTCTGTTTTCCCCCTTGTCCCTGACCGACTTCGGGCTAGATGGCAGAGCACCGGTGACCCAGGTCCCTTGGGGGCAGGGGTGAAAACGGGCAGAAGGACCCCACAGTCCTTTCCCTCAGGAAAGAGCCCTCAGCAGAGGCCGTTGCCTGTAAACAGCCGGCAGACCGGCTACAGGTGTCCCCAGCAGAGCAGGTGGGCGCCGCCTTGGCCTTGGCCCTGGGGAGCCCCTCTCCTTCAGATGGGCTGACAGGGCTTCCCCGCGCCCCGGGATCAGTAAGGCGGAGTGTGTGCACACCCGGCCGAGGCGGGCAGCTCGGAAATCACGGCCTCCAGGGGCGTGGGGGATGGAGGCAGGTGGGTTTCTGCCAGGGCTCTGCCTGCTGGGGGCCCTGGTGTGCCGGCAGGCCGGAGGGCTTGGGGCGCCGGGCACTCAGCGGGCAAGTGGATTTCTTCCCACTCTCCCCCTCACCCCCAATCTGTCGTGGGGGAGGGCGTGTGTGCGTGCTTGCTTGTCCCTTGGATTTCTCTTATTGGTCATTTGGGCAGGGGGAGGCTGGGAGGGGTTCAGCTGTCGGAGGTTTCAAACAGAGCTCGTTTCAGGCTGGGCACAGCTGCTGCGGGATTGCCACATTCCTTGTCAAAGCCCGGCCGCAGAGCCTGGGAGGTGCCGATCGGATTTCCCTCCTTCCCAGCCTCTCTCTCCCGCAGGCACGGGCAGACCTGTCAGGCCACCTGAGTAGCCAGCACCAAGACGTCCTCGCACGCGGAGGGTCCCCCAGGGGCACGCTGCGGCGGGGGGGGGCTGCCCCAGTGGAGGGCGGCCCCTGGAAGCTGCCTGCATCCGAATAGTGCAAGGGTCGGAGCCCCTCGGAGAGCAGGAGTGAGTGGGGTTTCCCCGGGAATAGCAGCTCACTTAGTCATCCCGGAGCGAGCCTCTGAGCCTGCTGCTCTCTCTCGGGGCTGCCTCTCCTGCGGGTGCTTGGGAGGGGGCGGGGAGGGGCTGCCGTCCTCGGCGCAGCCCTGCCTACTCCCAGCCCCCCGTGGGGGCCGGGAACCCTCCCTGAGGGAGACTGACGAAGGCCCAAGGGCAAGGGGGTGAGGGCAAGGGGCAAAACCAGCCTCCCAGCACCGCCCCCCCCCCCATGCTCAGAGCTCTTAAGGGAATGGCTCTCGGCGTGGGTCACGTTGGTCTTCATGCCATGGGGGGGGTGTTGCTGCCGGCAGGGGAGGGTCTGGAGCAGCCGCCTCCCTGAACGAGTACCCGGGGAAAGGGCCTTACCCAGAGCCGGGGAAACCAGACTCTGGTGTGAAGGAAGGGGGAGGCGGGCCCACGAGGCTGGGCCTCACCCGGTTCTAAGCTGCTGACCCTCACGGCCATGTGCGGGGCTGGGACTGCTTGCCCTAGCTGTGTGCCCTGAGACAGTGTGGGTTGTGACCAGCAGGGCTCACGGGAACCTGCTGCCTTGCTCCCCAGCCTTCTCATCTGCCCCTCCGTACACTGAGTCAATCTGGGACGCGCATTTTCAGGGTGCCTGCTGGGTCAGGCCGCATGGACCCAGGATGCGTAAGGCGGCGAACCCTTGGCGCTCCCAGTCACGAACAGGGTCTTTGTAAAGAGCCCAGGTGACGTCTGGGTCCCAGCCTGCTGCTCCCAGAGCTGTGATCTTGGACGAGCCACAGGGTAACTTCTGCGAGCCCGTCTCCCCAGCTGTCAACGGGGACGACTCCCACATGGGCCTGTTGTCATTGTTATTAATAGTGGCGATGAGGGGAGAGTCTTTTGGCCCTGCTCTGGCTGCAGAGCTGGGCCTCCACAGTCTGGGAGCTCACCCTTGGCCACGGCGTGAGAAGTTGTGTCCTGTCAGGGAGATGTTGTGAGAAGGGGCCAGGTCTTCTGCCTGCAAACGGCTCTAATCATGGCTCTGTTGTAGGGGATGGTACGTCTGTCCCCCGCCTCCCCAGCCTGTCACAGGTTCCACGTGGCCACAGGGCTCGGGTCAGGACAGAGGGCTGCGCGGCTGTCTGGCGGGCCCAGGGCTGGGCTGGGCAGCTGTGTCTCGAGCCGGAGAGCTCTGGGCGTCTGTCCGCTCTCCTGACCAGTGTGGCAGTCACACCGAGGGTGGCGCTTCCCACTCAGAGGTCCTTGGCAGAGGGACACACGTCTTCACCGAGCGATGGGAGGCCGCTGGCCTGCGTGGGAGCAGCTGCTTGCCGGGGCTGTTTCCGTCCTCGGGGCTGCAACTCCAGCGGATATCGGCTCCCGGGAGGAATTTGCCGCGTGGGCCCGGCTCCCTTGAGAAGGAGCAGGGCCTGCCTTGAGCATGTTCTGAGTTCGTGGGGAAGGGGGCCCCCGTGTGAGGAGGTGAACTGTCCTTGGTCCCCTTCTCGCAAGCCCCAGCTGACGGTGGGGAGCAGGCCAGGCCCAGAGATCCTGCTGGGAACTCTGAGTGATTTGGGCTCTGCTGCATCTGTGCCAGTCGGAGTTCAGGCGCCGCGTCTTCGGGGAGTCCTGCTTGGCATCCTGTGACCTTCCCGAGCTGGCGGGAGGCCTTGAACTCCCTGCTGTGCTCTGTCAGCTGGTTGGAGGGAGAGCCGGGGCTGGGCCCTCTCCTCCCCTGGCTGTGGACCCCCTGCCCCAGCCTGCCTCTTGCTGTGGCTCGGCTGTGCCTCTGTCCAGCTGGCAAGTCCCGGGGGGCCTGGTTCTCAGGGACCTCTGGGCTCAGGCTGCGGGGCCACCTCAGGGGAGGCCAGGAAATGCTGGTACACCGAGGCAGCTTGCCGTGTCCCTTGTTCGTGTCCAACCCCCAACCACCCCCGGGCTCGCCATTCAACTGGGTCTCACCTCCCGGGCCGAGCGGTCCTCTGCCTGGTCCTGCTGCTGGGCTTGCCCAGGCCGTGGGTGGGGGTGGGGCAGTGGGACTGTGCTCCCCAGACTACACTGTCCCTCCGCCCCCGTGCCTGGCTCCCTGTCCTTCTTCACAACACCGCGGGGCCCCCCCAGGAAAGGGCAGGTCTCTGTAATCCCAGGGGAGCTAGGTCTCCTGGCCATTTACTGTTCAAAGGAAATGGGGTGCCTTAGGGCCAACATGTTGTGTATCTTTGCTGACCTTGCAGAGGTCAGGGAGTCCACACTCAGCCTCTAGCCAAAAAGACTGAGTAGGTTTGCAGGTCCCAGGTCTCTGAGCCCCCGCCTTCCCCGGCCACGTGTTTGGTTCCCAAAAGACCTTGTGTGCCGTCGGGCAGAGCAGTAGACCGGCTTGGCTGGGAGGACGGCCTGCACCTGCCAGACCCAGGAGCCCCCTTGGGATAGGCGGGTGGCTGTCAGGGACACCCTGGCATTTGGGAGGAGACGCCTCTGTGGTCTCAGGAATGTTGGCATCTGAAGGGGACAGACCCCTCCCCAGAGCTGATCCCCACCCCAAGTGGCACCTGCAGGACAGGGCTGCGGGAGGTGGGAGGGTCTGAGCCCAGGCACAGGTTTTCCTCTGCGGTCACACTGACTGTCTGCCCAGGGAGGGCAGGAGCAGGTCTGAGAATGTGGAAACGAGGTCTGCCCCCACCCAGGTGGTGGCGACACTATTTACAGCCGTTGTGGCCAGCCCACTAATGAGCCAAACGTTTGTGACCCAGCGGGGACCACAGCAGCGCGCACCTGTCCGCGGTGCATCATCGTGTCGTCTGTAGCCGTCCGAGGAGGCTTTGGGGTGCTCGCCAACACCCCTCCCTCCCGGCGGCGTCCCCTGTGCCCGGGGCCTGGTGCTGTCGCCTGGGTGAGGGTCTGCGACACGGGCTTGCTGGGAAGCTGGGGGCCACCTCGCATGTCCCTTCCTGAGCCTTTGGGGGTGGTCACAGGCCGGGCCAGGGTCCAGAGATCCACTCTGAAAAACAGAAGGTAAAGACACATGAGAGGGAGGGAGCCTGTGTCCCCTGCACGGAGCGGCTGCGGTCTGCTGTTTGTGGCTGGTTCCGAGGCACACTGGGGGACACCGTGGGTGACACAGTGTGGCTGTGAGGGGCGTCTCGGCCCGGTTTTCTTTATTTTAAATCCCTGAACGGGAGAGCGAGAGACCGGAAAAGCAGCTACTCTTCTTTAAATGGTGAGGGAGGGGGACGCCGCTCTCAGGGGCGCGGCCTGCTGAACTGGAGGACACGGGGCGGGTCTGAGGCCCCCCCCCCCCAGCCCAGCGGCTGCGGGAGGGCTGGGGGCCCGGCAGGGCCTGCAAGAGCCCCCCCCCGAGGCAGTGGGGGCTCCGGAGTCTTAGCGGTGGGTGTGGCCACGGCCCCGTCCCCTCCCCCTGCGGTCCCCAGGCCAGGCTGCCGGGTAAGCCTGTGGGCTGCTGCGATGAGAACCTGGGCCTGTGCCCTTGCCGGCTGCTGCTGGAGAAGCTGCTTGTCATTGGGGGGAGAGGCAGGTCAAGGCTCAAGGGCTGGAGCACGATGACACGGAGCACTGGGCGGGGAGGAGCGTTTCAGGGGAGGCAGGGAACTGGGGGGCGCCCGTGTGGGGCCCCGGGGCAGCGTGGGTCTGGGCTGAGATGCGCGCAGGCCCACGTCCGTGGGGAGGCCTGCTGGTCCTGCCCCCGGGGTGATGCCGGCCAGGCGGGGCTGGGGAAGGCGCGGGGCTCACCCGCGAACAGCAGCCCACCCGTCCGAGGGCCCCAGCCTTCCCGTGGGCAGCTCTCCCTCCCCAGCACAGGTGGCCGGGCTCCTGCTGGGGCGACCTACCGGGCTCCGCAGGTCCTGTGCGCGGCACGCTGTACCTCTGTGCCGGTGTTCCTCACGCCCCCGTCGGCCCTGGGGTCACTGCAGACAGCAGCAGGAGGAAAACTGCACTGCAGAGTGGGTTGTGGTCTGCGCCTGGGGCCCCTGAGCGGGGGCGATGATTCTAGAGCCAGAGCCCAGGTTTCCAGTGCCTGCTTGTCTCCCTGTCCCCAACCCTGCCACGGATCTCGGTGGGGGATTCGAGTGAGGGAACCGCTACAGGCTTCTCCGTTCCTGCTGCTGGAGTTTCCCTCTTCCTCCTCAGGGCCCAGTTTCCTCCTTCCCTGGCATGAGGCTGTGTTTGGCTCTGTTAGCAAGAGTCAGTGTTCAAGAAAGGCCCGTCTGCTTCTCCTCTTGCTTCCGACTCGCTGTGTGGCCATTGTCAGGACCCTTGGCCTCTCTGGGCCTCTGTTTCTTGGACTCAAGAATGAGGGCAGGGTTCTCTCCACACCCACCCCATTCCAGCACTTTCTGGTCTCACTACACGTGCGTTTGCTCCTCTGCAAAGACCACAGCCCACGGTCCTCAACTTCTGTCGTTGGGGGCCAGGTTTGCACCCCAGCGCACCCATCCAGGCTGACCTTAGTGTCCGCTGGTGGCGTTGGGGGTGCTGAGGAATGAGGCAGCCCTTCAGGGTACTGGAGAGGCTCCCTGTGGACAGCTGGTGGTCCCCTAGGATTAACTGGGCAGCGTGGAGGGAAGGGGGCTGGAGCCATTCCTGCTGGGGGCAGGGTACAGGGCGGGGAGGGAGGACAGGGACACACGGGGATTTCCTGGGGCCAGGTGTCATCCGAGAGCTTCTCTGCAGGGAGCAGGATGCTCATGCCGAGGGCAAGGGCACTGGGCGACTTAGCACTTCACTGATACCTGCAGTTGGCAGGAGCTCAGCGTCCACACTGGAGACCTGAGGCTTTTTTCTCCAAGCTGTTGGCACCGGCAGAGCCAGGCTAGCGTGGCAGTCAAGGGCTTGGGCTCTGGGTTGGAGTTAGACTTGTCTGCCTCTGATGGTGGGTCTCCAGGGAGTTTCCTGAATTTGAAGCCCATCTCTCCCATGTCTGGAGGGACTCCCAGCCCCCGCCTGTCGGTAGTGCCTGGCACGGAGTCAGGCACACACTGAGCCCTGACCCCCGCGACTGCTGCGTTGACGAACCTGGTGCCTAGAAGCTGCTCCTGTGAACCTGCAGGCTCCTGGAGGGCGGGGGGGGGGGGCAGGGCACCCATCCCCCTCCGCACCATTAGCCACAGACGCGGGCTCCGGAGGAGGCGAGCACATGCGGCCTGTGCCCCCTTCTCGTCCTTGGGTGATGGGCCACCCGTCGTGCTTCTGGACGAGCGAGGGGAGGCAGGATGTTCCCTGGAAGGTGGGGCTGCCGTGGTGGCCTGGCCTGGATTTCTGGAGCCTTCCTGCCTCAGGGGACCCAGTTGTCCTAACCCACAGTCAGCAATCCGTGGCCTGGGCATAGCTAATTGGGTGTGTCCATGCAAACGGGACAGGTGGAGAGAACAAAAATAAGGCCATGGAGTCAGGCCAGAGCCTCAGAGTCCAGGAGGAAGGTCAGGGGGACGCACGATGACCGATGACCGAGCAGAATGAGGCAGTGTGTGTGGGACGGCGGTGGGGAGGGTTGGAGGGTGGGGGTGGGCCCGTGAGGAGGCCGTCCTGGCACAGAAGCGGGGGGCTGAGGAGACGTGGGGGCTTCCTCGTGGGTCTTCAAGACGACAGGCTTTCAGGAGACTCAGGACAGGGAGTGCGGGGCTGGGGGGTGAAAGGATGGGTTTCTTTCCCGGCTCCCGGCTGTGGGCCGCTGCTGGCTCCCCCCCGCCGGGGGTCAGGGCCTGCCCTGTGAGGGGGACAGTTTTTGGTTTTTCTTTCCTTCCACGAGGGCCGCCTGGCCACGAGGTAACGAGAGTTGGATTCCGAGCAGAGCTGCGTGGCCCTGGATCCGTGCCACGCGGACGGTGTGTGAGAGAATTCGCAGATTGGTGTCTGCTACATTTGAGTCAGCTGGGCGGGCATTTTCCCAAGGGACAGGCGTGATGTCAGTGTCAGATGGGCAGGAAAGCTGTGTTCAAGGCCCCTCCCGAGGAGCTGAATCCCCGCTGCGCACCCCCGGGAGCGCAGGGCCCGGCCTGCCAGGTGCGTCTCTGCGAACTGTGGTTTGCTGTTGGGCACTTACTGACGGGGAAACCCGCAGAAGTGGGGGCCCGCCGGGGTGGGGGAAGGAGCCCCCTGGGTAGCGGGGGGCCGGTCTGACCCAGCCCCTCACCACTGGGGGCCGTTAGGCCGGTGACGTGGGTCCCCAAGCCTCGCTTTCCGGCTTGTGCGTGGAGGGAGCGGCCTTCAGCAGCCTGGCGAGGACGGCGGGGGCTCATGGCTCCGGTCCCCCAGCGGCTCCGGTCCCCGTGACCCCAGCGGAGGCCTTCCTAGCACCTTTGCCGGACTTGGCACCTGCCGGCGTCTGCACGGGATTTTGCAGAACGTCTCTCCTTTTTAAGAAGATTCCCGATTTTAACAGAGCCATTTGCTCTCTTCTGGCTTCCCCGGGGTCGGGTGCTGGCTTGCTGGGCTGGGGGCCCGTGTGGCTCCCGTGCGTGGGCGCGTGTGGGAATGCCGGGAACCGCTGACTTCAGCGATGTTGCTTCCCCCAGGAAGAGGGCAGGGCTGAGCATGTCACTGTGGGTCAGGCTCAGGGCTGGAAGGGCTGTGGCCTGAGGGGGAGCTGGCGGCATACCTGGCCAGGTGTGGAATCCTACCTCTAAGCTGGGCGGCCGAGTTCCGCGGACCGCCGGTGTGAGGAAGGCAGGGCGGGCCGTCCTCTTTACAGGATCTCAAGGCCCAGAGAAGTGACTAGTCCAAAGCCACTCAGCATCGCAAGGGACAGGGTGCAGGGAGTCCAAGTCCTAGCCCCACCGGCCTCCTGCAGGTGGCCGGCCCTGCTCGTGGTGCCGGGAGTGCAAAGGTCCGCGCCACTGAGAACTTGGTCAGCGTCAGGGTCTCGTCAGTGAGGTGGGTGGCTCTCTGCCGCCTCTTCCTGAAACAGCCCAGGCTCTCGACACAGGCCTGGGTCTGACCCTGACTGCGTACGATTTAGCCGAGTGGCCCTGGGCAGTGGCCTCTTTGTCTGGAAAGTGGGATCATCATTCCTTCTGCCGAGGGGGGCGGTGGGGGACTCAGCATGGCATGGACCTGGCCCTGGGGGCTCCTTGGCCCACACGGGTCTCCAAGGCTTGGCTTTTCTTCCCAGAGCCCAGTGGCCATGGGATTCCAGGGGACCCTTCAGCTGGTCCTGTGACTCTGGCCCCCACCCCATCTGCTCTGGGCTGGACCGGGTGTCTGCACTGCTGGGATACCTCCCCTGCCATTGAGGGTCTGGTGGTGCTGTGCTGGGCGGGGGGCGTTGGGCACAGGAAACCAGGCTGGGCCTCGCTGTCCGCTGGTGAGAGGAGGGTCCCCCAGAGTGAGATGGCTTGGGCGGGGCCAAGAGCCGCTGCAGGGTGGAGGCAGGGCAGGGAGAAATGCCCCTGTGGTGGGCTGGGTGGTGTCTGATGCCCCCAGCCTCAGCAGCTCGGGAGAAGACGTTGCTCTCATAAAATAGAAAGACTTCACCCTAAAAACAGCTTCCACGTGCGTCGCATTCAGGAGGGAAAACAGGGACAGAGCGGGGAGGGGAGGGACGCACTGACACGCTTCCGTATACCTCGTCTCCTCGGTCCCCACAATGGTCCTGATTGACAGATGACCCAGCTGAGGTCAGGGAACTTGCCCAGAGCCACAGCCAAGAAGCAGCCGACCCGTGATCTGAACCCGGCAGTGCCCTCGGTGCCTGTGCCCCGTGTGGCCGCTTCCTGGCCTCAGCCCTTTCAAGCCCAAAAGCCATTTTTCTCCTCCTAGGCGTCTACCCTCCCCACTGCAACCCTATTACCCTGGCCCCCTCGTGGCCCTACCAGCCTCACCCAGAGCCTCAGTGGGTGACTGGAGCTCGTTAGGAGGGAGGGCTATCGATTGACAGGTTTGTTGACCCTCCGGGAACCCCGGGATGTTGGAGCGCGGGCTGGGCTCCGGGGCTGAGGTCCCCCACGGAGGAGGTCGACAGGTACCAGGTGTCCTGCTTGGCTTTGGGATCCAACACTCGCCGAGGCCTGGGCCCGCAGGCTGGTTGGGGAGGGTGTCTGTGTTCTAAGGGACAGAAGCAGGTGCACATGGCCTGGATCTGACCCCCAGCCTGAGGCTAGGTCTCCCACGTGGCCTGTCCCCCGCGGCCCCCATGTCCCTCCACATCTGTCATCCCATCCACCTGCGGCCGCCTCCCAGCCGGCTCTGCAGGTCCCACTCCCCGGGAGAGCCTGGCCTCGGGAGAGCACAGCAGGTCTGGCTTTGAACCCTGTGTCTATCGCTTACACGTGCGCGGCGTGGGGCGAGTTGCCTTCATGCTTGTCTTCTGTCTCCTTGGGGGTTAATCGTGGCCCCACATCTGGGGCAGTGTGGGTGTTCAACAGGACACCACCGTGGGCAGAGCATGTGACAACGTGGTTGTGGGGCATTGTGAGGGTTCAGCGGGACACCACCGTGGGCAGAGCATGTGACGTGGTTGTCGGCCCATGCTGAGCACCAGCGGAGATGTGGTGCTGACGAAGGCCCTGGGCTGGGTTTGGGAGGTCTGGCTTCAGGCTTCTGGCCTCAGTTTTGTCATCTGGAAAATGGGAGACGTGAGGTTGTGTACAGAACAGCTCCTCCAGGAGGGAGGTGAGGGCCAGATGGGGTCAGGAAGTGAGGGGGGGGGATGGCAGGGCGAGGTTTAGCCCCCAGTCCCGGGAGCAAAGCCTGCCAGATCATTGTGGCTAAGTGGGTTTTGTCACTCTTGGGAAACAGCTGAGAGAGACAGGCCCTTCTGGCCAGCCTCCCTCCCCACTGTCTGCTTCCCTGCAGGCCAGCCCTTGGCTTGAGGCCTGCTCCCTCCCGAGCTCTCCTAGCAGCAGGGATTTAATTACTATAATGTAAGTAGCCATGGCTTGAGTCCTTTTGGTGGAAGGGAAACAGATTTGTCTTCTCCCTGGGAGAATAAAAGTCGATGGGAAGGAGAGGAAATGTACCTTCGCCAAGAGTGCCCACAGCGGCTTTCCTGGGGGTGTGGGGCAGGGCCGTACCTGAGGCAGGGACCTCGCTACTTGCTTTTACCTTCCCTGGTGAGACTGCACCTGGCTGCTCTCTGTTTCCCCAGTGATCCTGGTAGCAGCCCCACCTGCACCTACTGTGTGCCCGCACTCCCCAGAGCAATCTCCAGCTACCGTTTGTTGAATGTCTAGCATGTGCCCGTTCCCCCACAGGGATGGTGGAAAAAACCACAGCCCACGGAAGCCACGGCCTCCGGGAGGACCCGGGTCGTGGCTAAAACGGACGCTGAACTCTGACACAGGCCCCTGCTGGGAGGTGTTGAACGCAATCAAGGAAAGCAAAGCTGGAGGGCAAGGCACGGGAGAGTCGGGATTCTGAGCCAGTGTCCGGGAAGGCCTCCCCCAGGGGACATCTGTGCAAGGGTCTGCCGGAGTTGAGGGAGGAGGAAGGGGGACCGGGAAGGCTGGGTTGGCCGGCTGCCCGCCAGCCTGCGCAGCTTCACCCCTGCGGACGGGATGCCCGGCGCCTGGGGCCTGGCGCTGCCCAGGAACCCTGTACACGTGGAATGGAAGAGACACGGGAAGTTCCTGTCCTCGCTCTTTCTTACTGAATCCAGCATAGTAAAGAGACCACCGTTGCGACGTGTCATCAGTGGAGGGGATTGTGGACTGTTCCCGCTCTGTGTTTCATCTGAGTCTTTGAAGTGCAGCGTGTGCCTCCCAGGGCCTGCCCGCCGTCGGACCCTGACCTGACCATGGAATCCCAGATCCGTACTGGGGCTCAGAACTGACAGTGAGAGAAGTGGACTCACACCCAAGCTGTTGCAAGTATATCTAAACGTTTTCCAATAAAAACGTGGACTTCCAGTTTTTAAAAAGGATTTATTTATTTTAGAGAGAGAAGGAACATGAGTGGGGAAGGGACAAGAGAATCCTAAGCAGACTCCCCACGGAGCCCGGAGCCCAAGGTCACGACCTGAGCCAAAACCAAGAGTCAGTTGCTTAACTGACTGGCACCCGTGGGTCCCCTACTATCAGTATTTTTTTTAGATTTTATTTATTTGAGAGAGAGAGCACACGAGCGGGGCAGAAGGCAGAGGGAGAGGGAGAAGCAGGCTCCCCACTGAGCAGGGAGCCCGACTCGGGGCTTGATCCCAGGACCCTGAGATCATGACGTGAGCCGAAGGCAAAGGCTTTACCCACTGAGCCACCCAGGCGCCCAACCAACCATCAATTTTTAAATGTAAATGCTAGAAATGAAATATATTTTAAAATCCTGTTGTAGTAGCTACGTGGCATGGCCCAGTGATCACATGGCCAAGGTCCACTGTGTTGGACAGTGAGGTCTCAGGGCTGTGAGGGTCTGCGGGGCCAACTCCCCAAGGGACGAGGGCCTGGGGGGTGCATGGGGGGGCGCTGCAGGCTCCGTGGCGTGAGGTGAGGCAGACGGAGGCCTCTGAGTGGCATCATGAGGTCTGACTCACACTTTAATAGGACCCTCTGGCTGCTGAGTTGGGAACAGACAGGGGGTGGGGAGAAAGGAGCCCCAGTCCGGCGACCGGTGAGGGCCATGGTGCCTGGCAGGCGGGCACAGGCTAATGGTGAGGTGTGCTGGGACCCTTGGAGTCCCGGGGTGGAGGTCATCCCTGGCCGGCTATGGGCTGCTCTGGTGCTGGGAGGGGGGCAGAGAAAGGGGGAGTCTGGAGGTCACCCAACAAATGCAAGGAGGAGTTTCCGTGAGCCAGCGTGGAGGCCAGGGAGAAATGGTGTTGGAGGGAAGATGGGATTTGGAAGATTCTGGGGTTGGACTGAGGTTGAGGTGTGTCAGTGGGTAGCACGTGCCCCAGAGACAGTGGGAGGTCAGAGGACAGGGCCTGGGGGGGGGCTCTATCTGGGTCCCTGCCATGACGGCTGGCTCCCTGCCGGTTCCTGAAAACCGTCTGTGGCACCCCGGGCCACGTTTAAAAAAAATTCACCGAAGTTCCCTCCATCCCCACCACGCGCCCTCCTCGGAGGCCCCAGAGGTCTTTCTGGGTCAGAGCCACATTTCAAGTCATGTTTTCCTGCTCTCGGCTGACCCCAGGTCCGTTTGGCACGTCAGGAGGGTCCTCTGTAGCTGAGAGGTCCACTGGGAGGCCTGACTTCACACGCAGTCACGGAAACAAGACGCACGTCCACGGGTCCGCATGTCTGATTTTCCTGTGCATCCACTCGTGGGCCTGGGGCAGGGGTGAGGGGAAGCAGCAGCAGCTCCTCAGGGTCGGCCTGCCCCACGCTCACCTGCCGTCCAGCCCAGTGTCCAGGGCTCTGGGGGGCATGTGGGGAGCTGTCCCACCTGGCCCCTCACTGCCAGGAGGGAGTCGGGAAGGGCACCACGAGTGGCCCTGAAGGCCTTCTCCATCGCCTGCCTATGCTGGGCCCTGGGCCTGGAGGGTGAGGTCTAGACCTGCCGGCCACAGGCGCTCTGTGGGGCAGACCCGGACTCTGGGCCTCACTGGCTGGCGGACTCTGGTGGCTTGATGTTTGAGCCTGATCGCCCTTTGGTGCAGGGCGGCTGGCGCCTGCCTTGTAGTGTTGTGAAGCCGTGTTGACGTGGGGTCCCTGCTAGGGACTCGATGCCTGGTGAGCGCTGGCTCTGGGCACCTGCGTGTTCCTGTCCTCCTTCCCTGGCCAGGCCTGCACTGCCCCAGGGGAGGGGGTGGGGTGCGGCGCAGGAGGCCATCTGCTCTGGCACAGGACAGGGAAGAGAGAACGGGGGGACTTTGGGCGACACACACAGGTTCTCGGGGTGAGAGAGAACCGCTCACGTCTCATGGGGGGGCAGCGCAGCTCCCTAACCTAGCACCCTAACCTGGCATCCTGACCCGGCGCCCTGACCCGGCGTCCTGACCCGGCGCCCTGAACCTGCGCCCCCGGCCTCACTCACGGGCGGCCCTTGTGGCCATGGGCTCTGGGCCAGCAGCCGGAGGCCCAGGTCAAGGCTGGAGGCTGCAGGGCATTTCCTTGTTCCTAGTGTCTGCGTCTGCCTCCCTGCAGGCTGGCTCTAGTCCGTCATCTGGACCATGGTGTCTCCAGGGCCACTCAGGGCGGGAGGCGGGGGGGGTGGGCAAGGGGACAGTCACCCCAGCCCTAAGGGGACTGCTGGGGAAGGGAGCCCAGGACCCCCTCTGTCCCTGCCAGGCCACACAGCCTCCTCCCAGACCCGCTGCATCAGGCCCCTTGTTTGGTGTTTCCTTGAACCGGTGGAACTGGTCCTTGTTCCTGTGCCGTGAGAGTCGGAGACAGAGTGGGGTGAGCAGGAGGCTTTCCTGGCAGGGGAGAGACATCAGAGTGCGCCAGCCTGGGCACTGCCAGGATCCTTCTGGGGTGAATGGGCCAGGATTGCCCAGGGGCTGCCGCAGGAAATCAGTGTTTGCTCTGAGCTCTGAGCCCTGGGGACAGACAGGACCCACCATGGGGAAGGGTCTCCACGTCCCGGGTAGACTTCTGCAGTTGCCCCTTCTATGATGCCACCAGCCTCAGAGTCGCTGGGGGGCACGGAGGCAGACAGCTCGTGGTTGGGGGTGGCCGGCTCCCAGGGTGAGGCCTCCTGGGGCAGGCACGGCAGCGTGTTGAGGGCACACCTGTGACTCTTGGTGTCTGGAGCTTCTCGGAGGAGGCGCGGGGTGTGCTGGGCTGGGAAGGACGGTGAGGCTTTGTGAGGCCAAGGGGGAGAGCGTTCCAAGCTGCAGGGACAGCCTGGCCGAGGCCCAGTGTGGACAGTGCCAGGTGTTCTCAGGGAGGGACGGAGGAGACAGGCTTTCCTGGAAGTGCTGGGCACCAGAGACTGGAAAAGGGCCCGGAAGCCGGTCACAGGCCCGGAGTTGGCACTCAGGTCTGAGGGCACAGAGCGCGTTGGGAGGCGCAGGAGGAGGGCGGTGTGGTCAAGCTGCAGCAGGGGCGGCTCGTGGGTGGGAACAGGGCGTCTGGCTGGACGGGGACCGGCGCCGTTCGCGAGGAGAAGTGAGGGGAGGCAAGAGGTGGGGTGGCTCATGTGTGGGGCTTGACGTCTCTGCGCCCCGGGGAGCCAGGCTGTGTATGAGGGTCGAGGCCTGCTCTGCTCTGCTCGGAGCCTGGGCCCCCTTGGAGCCCAGAGCTGCGAGCCCTCCCCTACCCCGAGCTGCCTGCCCTGGGTTCGGGACCCCACCGGACGCTCAGGAGGTGGGGCGCGGCCTCTCCTGCCTGGGAGGCGGCCTGGCATCCGGCCACCTGGGGCTGTGTGTGGGGCCCGGGGTTAGGCACCTGCACCGGGGGCTTGTGTGAACGCTTCAGGTAAGGGCACAGGTGGGCTGTCCTTCACTCAACAAACGGCCAAGAGGGGGTTTGGGGTCGATGACCTGGGCAGAAGCCTGGGCTCTCCAAAGGGCAGCATCTCCCACGCAGCAGTCACGTTGGCAGGCGGGTCCCGTGAGGCGAGGGCTGTGGTCTCCCCACCGAGCCGGGCCAGGGGCTCCGGGTGAATGTCCGCATGGGAATGAAGGGGTGGCGGGGCGGGGAGTGGGGGGGGAGCCCTGGGCCAAGGGTGGGCTCTACCTGCCATTCCCAGGATGGCTTCGAGATCTGCCTCAGCGTCCCCACATGCATGGGCAGGGGTGAGGACGGCACTGGGTCTGTGGAGCTTGCCTCGCAGTGCCGCGGTGGGTCCAGATGGCCACAGGCGCCAGGGACGGACAGAGCTCTTCATTCACATGCACCCCTCCTGCCATAAGGGCAGCAAGCAGCAGGGCAGGGTCACCCCTGAGGGCGGTCTCCGGGGGAGCTGGCAGGGAGGCGGAGTGCCGAGGGGCCTGGGCACAGGGCCGGCGGGGGCAGACCCGAGGGACGTTGTCTGCGCAGAGTGGGGAAAAGTAGGTACAACTGAGGAGAACGAGTACAGGTGAGTCGGCCTCTGGCTTGAGCCGCGGCCACTGTCCTGAGCCCGGTCAGTGATGACCTTCGCCCGTGTGGTGCGGAGGTCCTGAGGCCCCCCAGTCCCCAGAAGCTCTGAGGTCCGTCCCATCGCCACGTTGGGAGGGGGACTTCCCAGGGAGCCTTCAGGACTGCAGCGCCTGGGGGCCTGGGGCCTAGAGACCCCCGCAGGGAAGAGGGAACAGGGCAGGATAGGGGGGAGGCATGCGGGCCGTGGCTGCAGAGGCCTTGCCAGGCCCTTTGGAGGTGGGCAGGGAGAGGGTGTGTCCCCCGCCCTGTGGGACCGGCCCTTGGGGGTCGAGAAGGAAAGCCCCCGGCCGAGGACCGGCAGGCTGCCCCTTGCCCCGCCGAGTAGGATGCAGGAGACGGGCTGGATCCGCGGTTCTCCTCCTCCCGTGAATAACAAGGTTGCCCATGAGCATCAAAACGAGCTTTTCCCGGGTTTCGTTGTCGTGGTTTAAACGGGGTTGTGGGACGGCCCGCGTGGAAGGTTTGTGGAAGGATTGTGGAGTATCTCTGTCTAGACTGGAAAGGCTCAGCGGCCCGGACGAGGGGGACAGTGGCCCCAGGACTGGCTGAGGTCTGGGGGCCCAGACGGTGAGCTTGGCCTCTTCCCCGCCAGAGGCTCGGAGGGCTCTGGCTCACGGTGAGGTCGGGTCTGCTCTGGACCAGACACCTCCGGCCCCGCGGCGCCTGAAGCAGACGCGCGCATCAGGACCGGCCTCCAGGCACCTGCGTGGACGCGCCCTGCGGGGAAGAGGGGGTGCTCGGGGCCGGGGGGCAAGCAACCCCCCTTCCAGATCTGCTCCCCAGGGCAGGTGCCTCCGTTTCCATCCAGAGCCCGTGTGGACCCAGGCAGGTGGGCTCCGTGGCTCTCCACGCTGAGCGCTCAGGCCCTTCCTGGAGGCGCCCACGGCAGGGTTGGCGGGATGTGGGCACCTAGGTGGGGCTTCCCCGGGGTCACGTCCACGGAACCACAGGGCTAACTGCCAGAAGGGCGGTGTTGAGACGATTCTGAGGGGCGGTGTGAGCTTCATGGGGGCAGTGCTGTGATGGACGCGTGATGTCGTCCTGGGGCATGGGGAGGGGCGCCCGTTCTTTCTGGGCCAGCCACTGCGCCCTCCCCCACTGGCCTGCTGACCCCCAGCCACTGTTCCTGCCCAGATGACCTTCCCTGGGAGTCCCCAGGGCACCGCATCCCCATCGCAGTGTCCGTGTGGGCCAGCCCTGGGCCCTGGGGCCAGTGCAGGCAAGAGCCCCTCACTGACTCCCCGGCTGTTCTCCGGCACCTCTGCGCGTTGCCTCCCAGGGTCTCAGCCTCTGTGGCCAAGCAGCCCACCTTCTGCGTGTCCCTCCTGGCCCCCGGGGCCCTGGCCCACCTGAAGGCTGAGGTATGGTGGGGGGCACGTGAGTTCCGATGCCTGGTGGGGGTAGGGGGCAGCTTCTTGTTCTGGGTAAGGGGAGCGTCTGCGTGGAGGCTGCAGGGGTGAGCCCGGCTGGGGAGGGGGCGTCCAGCTCCTGGGAAGGCCGAGTGGCCTGTCCAGCTGCAGATGGGCTGGTGTCCCGCTCAGGTCCTCACAGAGCAGACACCACGCCCTGGGGGCCGGGGCTCACGCTGGGTGTGCGGACCGTGGAGACAAAACGGAGCTCATTGCTGTCATTTGCCAACCCCCCCACCCCCCGGCAGTGGCAGGCCCCGCGCGCCCCCCCGCCCCCCCCGCCCAAGCTGCTTAGTCCTGACTCACGGCACTTGGGGTAGCCCCACTGCGTAGACCGGTGAGTACGGGCTTGGGCCCCCTGTCGGCTTGTGGCCAGGCTTCCTGATCTTGACCCATTGCTGGCTCAGCTGACACAAGCCCAGACCCTTCTCTCCAGGCAGGTGGGCTCTGAGGCTCTCCGTGGGTCTTAGGGCCCCGCGGTGAAAGCAGGTGGTGGGCGCGGTCAGCGGGATGTGTGTGAGGAGAGAGATGTGCCCAGGAACAAAGTCCCACGGGGAGTTAATTTTGGGAGGCCCAGGAAGGCTCATGGGGGCAGCCTGAATGGCCCCTGTGGGACCCAGTTGCCGTGTGGTGCCTGGAAGAAGGCAGCGTGGGCTGCAGGTCGGTGGGTTGGGGCAGGTGGAGGTGATCCCAGGGGCTCGTCACCTTGCCCCCTCCTGAGCTCCTCCCCAGCCTGGCCAGGCCACCCCCCCCCAGGCTGGGGGTCTGTGGGTGCCCCCCGCCTGTGGCCTCTGTTTGCCTGCAGGGGACGGTGTGGTGTTCCTGGGCCCACGCCCACGCAGACCCTAGAATGGGGGCTCTGAGGTTCAGAGAGGGGACGTGATTGGCCCCAAGGCCCCCAGCCAGTGGCCAGCCGTGGGTTTCTGGTCTCAGCCCCCCTGGGCGCGCCCCCACGTGCTCATCCCTGGTCTTCTCTACAGCAGCGGCCGTGCGGACTCACACACGGGCACCTCTGAGTGTGACTCCCTCATCTCACCGTGCTCTCGGGGCCCTCGGGGCCTCTGTTGTGGAGAGAACTGGAGTGGGGTTCTTGGAGGGGGCGGGGCAGACCCAGCGCTGCACACAGGGTCCCGGCCCCGGGGCTGCTTGGAGGGGCGCCGGGCGCGAGAGCCGTGCCTGGTAGTGCAGACGTCCTGCGGGAGCTGGCCATCGGGGGCCCCATACTGGACTCAGAGACGTGTGAGCCCGTGTGAGCCCGTGTGAGCCCGTGTGACTTTAGGCGAGTTCTCCGCTGCTCTGAGGGTCGGTTTCCTTATTACTTGGGGGTGACATGCCCATTGGTATTAATTGGTAGCACACGCCTCGGTGGTACCAAATGTGGCTCCATTTTGGAGTCACCTGTGGATCTTGAAGTGCACATGCCGGCTTCCAGCCCTCCTGGTGGATAGGCCCAGGACAACCTGCCCGTCAGGGACTTTGGAAACTCCCCAGGGGACGCTAATGATCGGCAAAGTCTGGAGCGGCCATCACGGGTCTGGGGGTCGGACGAGGGAGGGTTATTTGGTTATCCCCCTCTGCTCAGTGTGGGGTCTGGAGGGGCAGGAAGGGCTTGCCCTGAGGCTTGACCCTGATGGCTCTCCTTGGCCCATCTTTACTCACAAAGTCCCTCCTTAACCCTGGGGTCACTTAGCTGGGGTGCCCCCACTAGTCTCCTCCTGGTGGCTTTGGGGACGGGAGCACTAGACCCACGAGGTCCCCGGGAGGCAGAAGCCCAAGGTGTTGGCCTACAGTGCGCCTGGCCCGGGTGTGGTGGCCCGACCTTGGGGGCTCTGGGCAGGGTGTCCGTGGGGATGCAGCGGGGGAGGGGCTTGGGCGGAGGAGTGAGGGACCCCAGATCCCGCAGGGGCCCAGCCTGAGTAAGGAGGAGGGGTTCCTGCCAGCCCAGGGTGGGGTGGGGGTCGTCTCCTTCAGGCAATTCCTTGTTCCTTTCCCTCTGAACCGCGGAGATTGGATTTAGCAGATGCTGCCCAAGAGGGGAAGTGAGAAGGGGGTCCTTGGTCCTGTACCCAGGTCCCTGCTCCAGGGAGGGGGCTGTGTAGCATTTGGTGAGCCACAGAACACTTTTCCACCTTCTCCTCCGTCCACAAATCCTACCCCAGCGAGTGCCTTAGACTCCTGCTCTCACCACCCCCAAACACAGGGAATCCTTTAATAGCACAGGCCCTTTGGATCTCTAACCAGCCGGTCACCAAATCCTACCCCAAGTGTACTCAGATTAGACGCTTTTAATCAAATATATTACCTTTAAGCCAGTGTAAACCCGTGAAATTTGTACATTTCTTTTAGAGCATCTCTACAAATTTTACAATATTGAAATCACCACCCAGTGACCTTTTGGGAAACACTAGATAAATTACAAGAGGCAAATAGAGAACAGGGAGGTCCGGTTTCTGGTGCTGCTCCTGCCCGGTTCTCAGGCTGAGCCTGGAGACCCCCGACTCCCCAAGCGCTGTCCTCAGACTCTGGGAAGGCGCAGCTGTCCGCTCTGGATACGGCTCCCTGACTCCACCGGTTTGCCTCTGCTCTCCACTCCCCAAAACTAGTCCCCTGGTGGCCAGGGTCCCCGGAAATGCTCTCAGGAGGCCCGGACTGCTTTGGAAACACCCAGATGGTCTGCTGAGGGTCTGCCCCAGGCACACGGCAGGAGCCCCTTAGCCGTGCAGGTGACAGCCGAGCCTGGCTGAGCCCCGGGGCCCTGGTGTGTTCTCGGGGTCCCGGCCCGCCCACTCCGTGGGTTTCTCCTCCACCCGCAGGTCAGGTCCTCTGCCCTCCTGCCCTTTGGGCACCTTTCTCCCTACCGGGAGATGGTCGGGGGAAGCCCAGCAGGTGACCCCCTGTTCCTACTTTGAGTGGGGAAAGCAGAATTTCGAAAGGAAATGGTCCATCAAACCGCGTCTCTCTGAGCCGCGAGGGGCCTTCCGGGGCCTCCCTGCTCCTCCCGAACACAGGAGCTGCTTCTCATAATGCGGACGCACAGGCTGGGGACAAGGCAGGGGCAGTGGGTGTGACATCACAGGTGACTGAGGCCCGCCCAGCTGCTGTACTGTCACTGTCTGTGACCTGCCACTCGGTGGGCTGAGGCACTGCCCTCGTCTCCTGGGCCCAGGTCTCCCGGGCCCCCTGCTGCGGTTTTCCTGCACAGACACCGCCTCCCTTGAGCCCTGGTCATGGTGGCTACTGCCACCCTTAGGCTTGGGGAGGGAGGGAGAGGAGAAGGAAAATTGGGGTTAGAGCATATCCTAACCCATCCAGGCCAGAGGCTGTTGGCCCTTCTGCAGGTGGAGAAGCTCTGTGAGGAAGGGAAGGAGGCCCTTTCCGTGCTGCCCACGGGCCATGTATGCCCTCATTAGATAATGAATTCCGCAGACACGAGTGGAGTTTTTCTCAGGTACCAGGCACCGTGCAAGGGGCGGGGGCGCAAAGACCCCATGAGAGGACGGACAGCTGGTCCCTGCACCCTGGGCTCTCGGGATCTGCCCCTCCACTCTCGCTCAGGGGGAGGGTGCAGAGAGGAGGGGGCCGTGTGGGAGGGGGCGCTGCTGGGGGTCGCAGGCCCACAGCGGGGTTTTGAGGGCACCCGAGGAACGTGTGGGGTTGGAAGGGGAAGGTCTGTGGTGTGAGTGAGGCTGGGAAGGGCAACAGGAGCCCCGTCATGCAGGTGCCTTGCTCAGGGGACCCACCTCCATCCTGCGGGCCCTGGAGACGTGAGGCCGGTAGCCGCTGGGAGTGCAGGGTTCGGGGCCTCTGGAGCTACCGTCCGGGTCTGGACCCAGCTGCTGGGTGACTTGGGCCCAGACCCCAGTGCGGACGTCGTCCATCCACCTCTGGCCACCTGACCCGTGTCTGCTGGATGTCGCCGCGCACAGCTGGTGGCAGCTGGAGGGAGCAGGCAGGGTTCCCCAGGAAGGATGTGCCCTCTGACCCCCATAGCTCGCACTGCCTGGCCCTTTCCAGCCCGCGGAACGCCCTTCTGGCTCCCCCAAGCCCAGGGCCCAGCTGGGCTTCTTCAGCGAGACCATCCGTCCGGCCGGGCGTCCCAGCTGCTGGCCCCCCCGGTGACACCAGCAGCTGATCTGGGGAGGCGGCCCGGAAGCTGGGGCCACGTCAGTGTGTCTGGACGAGCCGTCCTGCCCCTGAGCTGACGGGTGAGGCTCTGCGTGTTGCCCTCTGTGCTGGGGGCTCAGGGGCCCGGCGTCTGCTCCTGCCCGGGGCCCCAGCCCCTCGCCAGTGGTGCTGAGATGGCTGTGGCTGGGAGGACAGGCTCTCCTCCAGGAGCACCGCTTCTCCCGAGGTCAGAGCTTCCCCGGGCGAGGATTCCGGTTTTCCTTGCCTGTGCTCACAGCTGTTACATGTAAAGGCTTAAACAGTGTGTTCTAAGCAAGTGAGTATCTGTTGAGTCTGTGGGATGAGGAAAGTGATGGTGGCTCCAGGCCGCCCCCACCCCCTGCCACCTCCCGCCAGTCCCACATGAACGGCCTGGTTGGCTGGACCTGTGATGGGGTTGTTCCTCGTGCTCTGCCCTCCTGTCACTCACTCGCTCATCAAGTATTTACTGAGTATCAGGTCACGGGGACAGAACTAGGACCCGGACCCTGCACAGGACAGCTCGGAGTCGGGGATGACCCCCCCATGGGAGTCCAGGCGCTGCAGGGTCTCGGGGACGTAGCACGGAGTGTGGCTCAGACCTAGAACTGTGAGCTGACAATCGCCAACCTTGTCCTTGGGAAACAGGGGCACAGCTGCTCATGGCGGCCGGGGCAAGGGGGCACGGCTGAGGGGAGCCAGCCGGTGCCTGAACCGTCCTTGGTCCCTGCTGTGGGTCCCAGCCACAGCCAGAGAGGACCCCTCAGAGGGACAGGCCCCGTGCTGGCTCGGCCCCACCCTGGCAGGCTGTGCCCAGGGCTGCTCCCATCCCCTGGTGCCGCGGTTTCCCATCTGTAAACTGAGGCTTAGGGCTGGAGGAGGACCTTGGCTGTCTGCTCTGAGCCCACGTTCTGTGCCCAGCACAGGACACCGTCCATCTGGGGCAGGAGCTCCTCAAGCGAAGATGTCCCCATCTCACACCGAGAAATTCCCAGAGGGGGCTGCGGGTGTCCTGCCATCTCCTCGCCAGCCAGGCTCTCCCAGCTCAGCCCTGGGCAGAGGAGCTCTGGGTCTCTGTGTTGGTGTGTTCTTCTGGTGTGGACATACTCTTCTTGGAGTTTCTGTCTTTGCTTTTCCTTCCTGTCAGTGAGGAAGGCTCCAGGTGCAGGATCTGCGGGAAAGCCTGCAGGGACAGACGCCTAGGCAGGCCCAGCTCCCGGTGCCGTCAGAGGCCGTCGCCTCAGCCTGGGGTGGGCTGTCTGGCCACTGCAGCTCGAATGGCACGTCCCTGAGAACTCCCAGGCAGGCCGCATTCACGGGTCTGTGAAGAAAAGAGCGTTTGGGCAACACAGTGTTAGGAGATTTGGGGTCTCGAGCTGTGTGGCCCTGGGACACATGTCAGTTTTCCCATCTGTGAGCTGGGAATGGCTGTCCTTACCACCCAGAAGTCAACTAGAAAACTAGGCCCAAAAAGTGCTTCATAAGCAGGAAACCCTTCACTGGTGTCTGGGACACAACCATCTAGTAGTAAACACGTTCTGATGTTCCACGGTCGCCGCAACTCCTCTGGGCTGAGAAGTTCCGGTCGGCAAGGGAAGGCCCGCTAGGCCCGTGGTTGCCCACGACAGAGGCAACACTGGGAGGAATGACAGACCGTCGTTATGAAGGCAGGCGCAGCGACGCCGTGTCCACTAACGAGGCTTGATCCAGAAGATGGTGCTTGTCCGCAAGCCTGGGGGCTGGGACCGTGGCAGAGGGGCTGCTCATGGTGGCCTGGAACGCTGCCGTGCCACGGCTCAGGGCGGGAGACATGGGCAGCCGGGCCCTTAGGCCTCCCAGACCTGACAGAGGCTCCATGTCTGGGACGATGGTTAGATTCTCCGTCCGGACGGGGAGACTTTGGGGAGTAGCACGTTTGTGGTTCCTATTCGTATTAATAATCGTGCCAGGCAGCAAGTGCAAACTGTCCCCCCCGCTGCCCGCGGCTGCTGGGAGGCGTGGCCGTGCCATGCACAGACCCTGGGGTGCTCTCTGCCCACTCTTCGTCGGAAGAACTCCGGGGGGAAGAAAGGACTCTTCCTCTGTGTCGGTAGATGTTAAGGATGGGGGTGGAGTGGACTGGTCCCATTGTGGGCTGCGGTCTGGCTTCCCTGTGGTCAGCCCCACGCAGAGGCGGCCAGCGGGCTGGGGTGAAGGGCTCTGTGACCCGGGGGGTGAGAGCCAGCAGCTGTGGCTTCAGGCCAGTGGCTGCCAAGGGACCGCACACACAGGGAGCACGGGCCTCCGCACCTGAGGCTGGAATCAGAAGGCTCCTGCACTCCCCTTGGGATCTCATCAGATAGTGCAATCACTCTGTGCCTCAGTTTCCCCATTTGTCAAGTGGGGACGACAGTTCCTTGTTGTGAGGATTAGGTGAGATCCTATGTGGAATGGGTGACAATGAGTAGACTTGGGGTCTGGCAGGTCATAGGACTTGGGGGATCCTTGTGGAGTTTGCTCCTGCTGACAGGATCCCCAGAACAGTGCCCTGCGGGAACCATGGGCTCCTGCCTCAAAGTGGCTCTGCTGTGAGTCCACCCCAGGGGGGGTGAGCCCCTGCCAGGAGGTCGGGGCTGTCGAGTTCTTGCAGGACGGGAGCAGGTAAAATACACGCGCGGAGGAACTGAGGTTCACGACTCCCCTGGGTGTGGACACGGTCCTACCCGTGCTGCATGGGGCCGGGCCGCATCCCAGGGACCCTCGGGCCACGGGAGCCTTGAAGCTCTGCGCAGACAGGCACCCAGTCCGCCGCCTCTGGGCCCGCGGAGGAGCCGGCTCAGACATGGGCAGGGGATGTGGCTCGCGGGGTGCCCGCTGCTGGAATGGGCGGCGCCTCTGGCCAAGGGTGGGCCAGAGTTTGGTGCCGGGTGGGAGAGGGGGCGTCGGGAAAGTGCCGTGTGGCCCGTTCACAGCCTGGGGCGGGTCTGCGTCACTTCCTCCACATTGCCCAGCACTTGCTCACAACTGGGGGCCTGTGCAGTGGCCACGAGGCCCGGAGCTGAGTTTCTGCAAAGCAGTTTTCCTGGTGCTGACCGGGGCCAGGGCCAGAGTACCCATTGTTCTGTGCCGACTGGTTATTTTTCCAGACCATTTCCCTTTGTTTATGTTTAAGCTCTTCTATTTTTAAGCAAAAACAAGATGGAGAACCTACAGTAGGTCGGGGTTGTTTCCCCCGATTTGCTCTGAATTAACCGTGGGAGAAATGCCCGCCCCCCTCCCCCCGACCAGGCAGAGCCCCTTGGAGGGATGGCAGGGCCTGAGGGGGGCCCTGATGTCAGGCGGCCAGGACGGGACGGGGGGCAACACTAGCCCAGCCCTCAGAAGACTCAGGGTGAGATGAGCGTTTTCTGCTATTGGTGTGTGGCTGGAGCAGATTAGAAGGAGAGAGCCCTTCTCTGCACCTCATTTCCTTGCAGGGAAAGAGGGGGAATGGGGCTAGGTGATCTAGAAGGCCCCCTCCAGCTAAGTCTGTGCACCCGGGGTGGGACGCGGCTGTGGGAGGGAGGGAGGGGGTGCTGTCCTCAGCATCCTGCTGCGGCAGCCGGGCCTGGGGGCACACAAGGGCGCACGGTGTTGGGGGGCGGAGTGCGGACAGGGCTGATTCTTACCTGGGACGCTCCTATCAGCTCTCAGAGACATCCGTGCAGCCGGCCCCGCCGTGGTTTTCTCACCACGTGGGATTCCTGGGGATCTTAAGATTTTCAGTGGGCCCAAACATTGCCAGGCTCAGGGAACACTTTGCCCATGTGGACGGGCTTGCCTCGGGCACCCGGCTGCGAGTGGGCAGTGGGGTTGTTGGATGAGGCCGGAAGTACCGAGATTCTAGTGTTGCTTCTGCCCCAGCCGGAGAGGTGGAACTGTGGGCAGAGGAGGGGAGGGAGTGGGAGGGACAGGGGTGGGCGGGGGTGGTCTGCAGGCCCCACTTGGCGTCTCCAAGACCAGCATGAGCTTCTCTGCCCCCAGGGGTGCGGCTTTCGTCTCAAGTCACTGGCATCCAAGGGCGAACTCCCCGGTTCGTGGCCATGCGCTGACCCGGGGCTCCCGCAGCTCTGTGAGCGGGGCTGCCCGTCCTGGGGCAGGTGGGAGGGGCTGGGCCAGGCTGGAGCCTGGTGTGTGCACACAGCCTCCCGCGAGCGAAGTGATTTCCTTCCGTTTTATTGGCTTGGGGCCCGATGGGCTTAAACAAGAGCACATGAACCGACTTTGAAGCCAGCCGTCGAGGAAGCGCGGTTATTTGTTCAAACATTCTAGAACACTTCAGAAGGCGGGGGCTTCTGCCAGCTGGAAGAAGCGTGGGAGCACAGTCTTGGCAAGCGGAGCCGTGCTGTCTGTCCAGGGTGATGGGAAACCAGGCAGTCTTCCCCAGGGTCCTGTCCCGCCTGGGGCAAAGCAAGGTTACGTGGTTCTCTGTGACTTGGGACCCTGAGGCTGTCGGAACGGACGCCCCAGAGCCTCTCCTGGGGTGCAGGTGTGCATCAGCCCGGCCGGAGAGAAGCAGCGGTGGGTGTGCACCTTGCAGGGCGGGAGTGGGGCCGGTGCCTGCAGGCCGAGGGCTCGCACATTTCCTGGGCAGGGGCGGGCGGAAGACCGTCAGGAGTGTTTACTGGAGGAGGAGACGCAGCGGCCAGGCGAGAAACTGGGGGGTGATGTCCAGGACAGGGATCTGGCTTATGGAGAGTGTGTAAATTCAGGGTAGTTTTATTTTCATAAGCAGAGAAGAGAGGGTGGGCAGGCCAGCACCCAGGTTCTAAGCCTTGCTTTGACCCCGGCTGGTGCTGGATGGGCGCTGAGCCAGCCTGTGCTCACCATGTCCTCACACCGAGCGAAACCTGCTTGGCTAGCTGGTCTCCAAGGATGCCTCTGGGCATGGCCTTCTGTGCCTGGGTCAGGGTCCCACTGATCCAGGACTCTGGTGCTGGCGTCTCCAATACTACTGTCAAAATGGGGCTTCGTTTGTTTCTTTACTGGGTGCAGAGCAGCCGAGAAGACAGAATCCAGATCCTTGAGAAAGTCAGAGCCTTCCAAAGTAGTGATAGAGAGTGAGTTCCCTGTCCCTGGAGGTAATCAAGTACACTGACCACATGCCATGACTCTCACAGAGAGTCCTGTGTTATTTAACTTCATGGCTTTTGAGTTTCTTTTTTTTAACAGGGTTTACTTATTCATTTATTTATTTATTTGACAGAGACACAGCGAGAGAGGGAACACAGGCAGGGGGAGTGGGAGAGGGAGAAGCAGGCTTCCCAACGAGCAGAGAGCCGGATGCAGGGCTCAATCCCAGGACCCGGAGATCATGACCTGAGCCGCAGGCAGACGTGCAATGACGGGGGCCCCCAGGTGCCCCTTGAGCTTCCTTTTCACTCCAAGATTCTGGGGATCCACACACCTGTTTGGCAGTTTGTCCTGAGGACTGGGGTGGTGCCCAGCTTTCTGGAATTTTCTTGTGCCTCTCGAGCAACAGTTCCCATCCCTGGCCTGCACGTTAGAATCACTGAAGTTTTTCAGATGTCAGTACCCAGGAGTCAACTGTTCAGCCGTGGCCCCAACGTCCCTTAGTGCTAGAGCGGGCCGGGCTGCTGGGGCCTGGCAGCTTCTCTCGGGCCCCGCACTGCCTGGAGAGCTTGGGGGATTAACCCCGGGTCTCACTCGGCCTTGGCGTGGAGGTCCCCCCGGGGCTGTGGGGACGGACCCTTACACACCCACTGCCCGGTGAACATTTGTCGAGTGCTTCCCTCGGTGGGCCCGCTTTCGGCTGCCGTCAGAAGGACCTCCTCATGCGGAGCTGGACCGGCATGAGGCAGGCTTGTGATGAGACACTGCACTGAACCGCACGGAATCTTTGCCCGTGTTGTGAGTGGGCAGGAAGGTGGACCGTGGGCGAGCGTGCGCCGAGAACGCGCGCCCTGCCGGTCCCCGTCTGCTCAGACCTCACAGAGGAGACCGGCTCCCTAATTGGAGTCATGTTTGTGGCCTTGGGAGTGACCCGTCTGACTCGGGATTTTAGTACCATCGTCTCCCAAACGTCCTTTTTCCTTCCTTGGGGCATCAGGCAGAGGAGAGCCGGGGCCAGGGTGGGTCATCTCTTAACTGGTGTCTGGGCCGTCGTGCAGGCTTCACGAAGCATCACGTCCCTCTGCTCAGACCCGAATGTCCTTGTTACTAAGTGCCTGGTGTCCTCAGACGTCAAGCTCCATCTCCTTCTAGGAATGACTGAGTGGAGGCCACGGAGAAGTGCACCAGGCCAACCTGACCTGGTGGGTGTTATTTTGGGACCGCTGCCCTCTCCACAGTGGGCTAGCCCTGACCATGCCTGTTGGGATGTGTCCTTCCCCCAGCCCTGACCTGAGGCTGCCCTGGTCCGTCGTGCCAGAAGGGGACGGGAGTGCAGTGGTGAAATGAGGATGGCCTTGTCAGGGGGCAGGTGAGACAGGGTCCATCTCACCAGGAAGGCAGGGCCTGGATGGTCCATGGGCCAAGACTCCGGCTCCCCCGGGGCCCTGCCTCCTCCTTGCTCAGGGGTGGTGGGCGAGGGAGTGGGTGTCCTGGGCCCGGTGGGGTTGCTTGGAGGGTCCAGAGCAGGGGTCGCAGCACCTGGCTGTGTCTGCAAAGTCAGGACGGAAGTGGCCGTCTTCATTCAGAGTTAACATTCAGCTCGTCTTTATTGACCTATGGTGTGCCTGACGACACCCTGGGAGTGGATGAAGGGAGACCCCGTCCTTCTGGGGCGTCCACCTGGCGCGCAAGCCAGCTCGCAGCGGTGGGCCATTGGGCTCCCGTGGCCGTGGCTGTGGGCCACCCCCGTGGAAGTGCGGATGGCGAGGCAGGTGGGGGACTCAGGAAGGGAGCGGGGCACTGGCGGGCGGGCGGGTGTTCCGGGCGCATTGCGTCCGGGCCCGGAGCAGAGCTCCCAGAAACAGCCAGAATCCCCCAAGGACTGAGGACAGGGAGAGAAGCTGTCTCCCATTGGTTGCGGGTCCGGGCCCCGCTCCTGGTCCCCGTCAGCCAGCTCACGGTGTCGCTGCTGGCGTCTGGGCCAGAGGGGAGGGTGGCTGCCTCAGCCTCAGCTCTGTGCCCCTCGAGAACATCCCTTAGGCGCCCCAGACTCGGTGGGGGCGCGAGCCGGCTCAGAGCCTCTCCATGGGGAAGGTGCTGTCCGCACTCCTCACCTCACCTGCAGGGCATAGGGTCAGGGTCAGGGTCAAGGGCCCCTTGTCACCGAGAGGGCCGCCTGCAGGCCTCTTCCCTCCCCTGGGGCTTCTTGCCCATTTCTGAGCATCCTAACCCCGCTTCTCTGGGCCCTCCCCACCTGCCCCTTCCCCAGCCTGGTGGGATCCCTGCTCGGCGGGTGGGGGTGGAGGAGGTGGGGAGCCCCTGGCGTTTTACAGGTGCCCAGTGCAGGGCCTGGCCATGGCTGAGCACTCAGGAAACGCTTGCAGGGTGGACGGAGGAGTGAAGGAAAGTTTGGGCCCTGCAGACAGCCGATGCCCGGGAGCGTCGTGGTACAGTGTCGCAGCCTCGAGCCACTGGTACGGGAGGTGCACTGGGGCCGGGACGGTTGGAGCACTGAGGGGAAGGGCCTGAGCTTGGCCAGGAGCCCCGCAGGGCACCGCCATGAAGGACAGGGAGAGTGGGCAGAAGGAGAGGTCCTGGGGCAGGGGCGGGAGAGCCGAGGGAGGGGCAGGGGTGCAGAGGGCAGCACCCAGGAATCCAGGCTTCCTGCGCCCCAGGGCTGGTTCCGACGTGCGCCGCATCCGGAGCGTGTCTGACTGGGACAGCCGGTCCAGAGCCGGAGGTCATGCTGGCGCCGAGCGGCCATCGGGTTTACAGCCTCTCGGTGAGGCTGAGGGAAAGGTGACCTTATAGACGAGAACGTTTCTGCAGCTACGGTTTCCCGGGTGGAGGGCAGCGTGCAGAGCTTAGTTCAGCAAATGCAAGTGTTAGGTGACATCCCCCCCCCGGGGTCCTGGCCAGTGACAGAAACCACCGGGCGACCACAGATGCAGGAACACGTACGCACGCTTGGGGGGCGTCCGCTCGGCTGGGGGTCCCCCTGCACGCTCTTCCCTTGGTGAGCCTCATGTCCGTGCCCCGGGACTCCGATTTTCTCTTGTTTTTCGAGTGTCGCAAACAGTTAAACACATTTAGGACTCCAGCGTCTCTGGAAGATCTGCCTTTGCCACTACAATTGTGCCCCATGTTTGGAGGCCACAGGCTGGGCAGAGACGGGGGACACACTCCCCCACCCTCCACCCAGCCTCGGGGAGCACAGGCTGGGGCAGGACAGGTGAGCGGCCCTGAGAGTCGTCGCTGCAGAGACTGGAGAGCATGGGGCGTGGCCGGAGGGGGTCAGGGGTGCCCGTGCATGGGCGGGGCACGGGATCTGGGGGCACAGAGGAGGCGTGCACCCTGGCTTCTGGAGTCCTGCCTCCCCGCGTTGGAGAGCATGTCAGAGTCTGTTTGGTGCCCCGTAAACGTGGCTCGATGGGGCCCAGCAGGCATGGCAGGCCCTCCGCGGTGCTGTGGGCCAGCCGGAGTCCTCGGCGAAAGGTCACAGTGTGTGCAGGGCTCGCCGGTGGGTAGGGGCCCCTCACGGGAAGGCAGTGCCCCCCGCAACCCTCCCAGGAGTCTCGTCCGCAGCCCCGATGGATGGCCGTGGTCAGCCTCTGTGAGGACGGCGGAGCGGTCTCAGGTGGCAGGGGAGGACCGGTCGGTGGAAAGTCCAGTAGATGGCCGAAATCTGGGCTAGTTGTGTGACCTTGGCGAAGTCACCTTGTCTCCCTGATTCTCAACACACGGAGATGTCTTGGCCTGGTCTGTGGGGGCACCCGGGGCACGGTGGGTGGAGGGGAAAGTTCCAGATGCACTTGTCAAGCCCCTGTAGTGCGCGGCGCTCTCGGGGCGGCAGGCTCCCTCCGGCTGGCTGCAGAGCGGCTCGCGACAGCCCATGTGCCCCGACACTATATCGTGCGATGCTGTAGTCTCAGTCGTTTTCAGGTTAAAAAAAGTAAAACAATTAAAAGTAAGTGGAAGGACCATCTATGCAGCTTTGGTGTCGGGGTTTTTCACCGGGTGTCATGGGCTTTTCCTCTTCACGTACTCTCGACAGAAATGGTTTTAAGTGGCTATCTGGTGGCCCATCGCTGGCCACTCTTAAATGTATGTGACCACTCTGACAGTGTTGGGCATTAAGGAATAAATGGCTTTAAAAATGATTCATCTGCGGGGATGTTTCTCTGCGTTCCTGTGTGCTGGGGTCACCGCTCCGTCGTGAAGAGCTCTGAGATGCTGAGGAGAGGGCTGGCACTCGAGGGGACCCCCTCCCAGCCTAGCAGCCCTTCGGACCCTCTGGTGGGAGCCTGTGGGGCAAAGTGGGTGGCAGGTGCCCTGTGGGGTGGGCGCAGCTGACTTGTTCACGACTATCCCCCCAAGAACGGTATCGATTTCAAGCTTTGCTGGAGCTGAGGCAGCAAAGAAAAGATGGAAATTCCACATTTTAGCAACTGGAAGACATTTCTAGTCCAGCCAGACTTTGACATGTTTTCCAGCTACTAAAAATTGTTGATAGTTTATTTTTCATGGACACGGGGCAGAGAATGCCGGGAGGTCTGCAGGGAGGAGAGGGTCCCGTGGCTCCAGGACAAAGCTCGTGCCCCGTGGGGCTGGAGCTGACCAGAACCAAGGAGTGGGTGGAAGGCACCTCTTATGTAAAGGCTTTGAGTTTTAGAACAAAAGGAAGAGGCCCAGAGGAGGGGTGGCAGCCCCTTTCCCTCCACCTCATCCTCTAAAAATGATGGGAATAGACTTGGATTCAGATTTTAGTTCATTTCTGCCAAAAGAAATAAATTAGATGTTGAAATGTGCAGCTGATCCCGAGGCCTTCCCAGGGGAGGCGTGATGCTCCCCAGAAGCCTTCTGAGCCCTTGGAGGGAGAAGTTAGGGTCATTTCCGGCTCAAGAGCAGGGAGAGCCGGCCCCGTTGTCCCTGTCAGGATGATCGCCTTGTCCCGAAGCGGCCGGGTCCAGGCTGCGTTCAGGCCTCTGTGGGTCGGACCTCTAGGCTTGGGTGGTATTTCCAGCACCCAGTCGTGCTCTCAGAGACGGGAACCCTCCCAGGGCGTCCCGAGGCCCTGTTCACGTGTGTGCCTGGAACCAGCGGCCGCTGGCTCTGCACTGCGGTGTGGACCACAGAGCCTCCGTGGAAGCTGGCTGAGGTGTAGACGGTCATCAGGGCAGTGTGGATGGAGGGCTCCTGGTTGGGGAGCCTGTGCGGCACCCAGACTGGGGCCTGTGCAAGGCCAGATCGGCGGAAGCTTCCAGCAGGCGGGGCACCCTGATCGCCCGCTGGTCCCGCAGGGCTCCAGCAGTGAGAAGGGCTGAGCCGTCACGGAGGGCAGGGCAGGCAGGCAGGGAGGCTGCGTTCCTTCTCCTCGGGTCCCCAGCACAAAGGGGGCCCCAGCCAGCAACTGTACCAGATGCCTGCAGGGGGTGACAGGCCCAGGGAGAGGTTCTTGTCTCAGCCTGCCGGGGCAGGGCTGGGGAGCACGGGGCCACTGCGGGTCCCGGGCCTCTCCGACCCCCGAGCTTGCCCGGCTGGACGCCGCCACCTAACCCTGCGGACCCGAGCTGCTGTCCCTCTGCCTTTGAGATTGTCCCGGGTGGTCTGTCCCCTCTGGCCGTGGTGCCCTCCCCAGCCCTGTGGGGCCTCACTTGTCCATTCATCGTCTCCTAGCTGGGAGACGCCTCCCACGACCAGAGCTGCCATTTGGATCTGCTCCCAGGGGTCCGACCTCGCTCCTGCTTGTTTCTCATTGCAAGAGGGCCGGGGGTCTGAGGGCAGGGCTCTGGGTGCGAGTCAGAAACCTTGGCTTTGAACCCGGGCCCAAGCCACTCACCCCTGGAGCCGCCTCCTGTAACGTCCAGTTGGGATAGAGGCCAAAGACCATCATGAGCACGTATGAGAGCAGCCATGTGACGCCACCTTGCACAGCAGAAGCTGCCTTGTAGGAATCGGTGTGGGCATGAGCCACTGGTTGCGGGCGTGGGGCTGTTGCTCCCAGGCTGTGCGTCTCAGGACTGAGCCCTCGACCTGCTGCCTGGCCCACCGGCTGCTCTGCTCAGGTGGTGTCCCCATCTTCCCGGGGGACCAGGGTTGTCCCTATCTCCTGGCTTCCCAATGCCCAGCAGGGCACTGCGCCCCAGCCTGGACACCTGACCCTGCTGGGCATAGGTCTGGAGACTTTACATCTCCAAACATGCCTTCATTCTTCCCAGTGGCCCTGGGAGGCAGGGTCTCACGTTATCCCCACTGGACACAGGGGACGGTTGGGGCAGAGCGAGGAGGAGCGGACAGCATGAGGTCACACAGCTGGGAAGGGGCTGTGTCCAGAGCATGAGTGGCCTGGGGCTGGAAGAGACAGTGAACACGGGGCCCACCCCTGCCTGCCCCACCCTCTGCAGGGAGACCCCTCTTGGCTCCCCAGCAGCCCCTCTGCCACCCTTGCCTTCCTCCCTGCTCCTGACTTCACCTGGGTGGGGAGAACACCTGCAGGACATTCTAATTCACGCCCAAGGAAACCCCGAGTGGTCAGAGATGGAAGGAGCCCAGGAGTCCTCTGGTTCAGGTTCAGAGGGGGGGGAGGTCCAGGCTGGCAAGAGATTGACTCCCTGACTGTAGAAAAGCAGGGCAAGCAGGAGTCCTGATCGAAGGACTTAGGAGCACGGAGGCAGACTTCCAAACGCCTGCGAACTGAGCCGCAGGAATGCAAACAGGCTTGAACTCTGGAAAACAGAGGCTGGGGGGGGGATGCTCAGCCCGAGGGGCCCCTAGGGCCGGGCCCCTGAGCCCCTCTCCCTTTGCAGAGCCCCGTGGCTGGCCCCTTCCTGACTGTCCTAATTCTCTTTCCGTTTCTCCCGCAGGACTCCATGTTTTCGTTGGCCCTGAAATGCCTTATCAGTCTGTCCACCATCATCCTCCTGGGCCTGATCATCGCCTACCACACGCGGGAGGTCCAGGTACGTGTCGCCTCCCCCCGCCCCGAGGGCGTCGGACGTCAGGGCCCTTCCCTTCCAGGTTGGACCCTCATGAGAGAGGGAACTGGGGTTGCCCTGGGCCTTCAGAACGCCTGTGATGGCATCTTCATTTGGGGATCCCAGAGGTGAACATGGCCTCAGATTTGGGGGGCAGCCCCGGTCAGGACCCTCACCAGGCAGTGTGAGTCCCGTACTTTTTCTGTCTCTTGCCGGACAGTTCCAGGGCTTGAACCACTGACCCCCCACCCGACCGAGGCAACCCCATCTCATGTCCCCATACACGCACACACCCGCGTGCACACGTGCACGGCTCCAGATACCACCAGCACTCTGTGTGTCTCAGTGGTGTGGCCTTTATGCCGCTGGACCCTGAAGGCTGGGGAGGCGTCGCTTTCTCAGTGGAATGTGAGTCTGACGTGGGGAAGGGGCTGCTGTTTCTCGCTGCTCAGAAGTGACTCGGCCCCCAGAGAAGTACCAGTTGGGCCTCTGGGTGCACATCCAGGCCGGAGACAGGCAGCCTCTCTGGGCCGGCGCTGGAGGCAGGAGTGAGGAGATCTGCGGCAACTTCCTAGGACCCTGGCCCCTGCCGCCAGGGCCCCTCCACTGCAGGCTGGGTCATTCTAGAACTCCAGATGCTTTTCCTCCCGTGCATGGGAGTCTGGACAGGATCCCTGTCCCAGGGCTGGGGGAGCGCCACCAGCTCCACATCTGGGCTGCAGGTGACAGACGGACAAAGACCAGAGCTCACTGTCAGAAAAACTTGGCTGAGTCCCGGCTGGGACCTCGTCCCACAGTGAGTCTTTGGCCAGCCACGACCTTTCTCCGTCTGTCTGGAACACCTTTTGCAGAGGACAGGACAAGGAGTGCTCTGTGAGCCGGAAACGCCATGCAAATCTCGTCCCCATTGTTGTGGGGCTTCTCAGACGGCTGGCTGCTCAGGCAGATGCTCTCAGAGGTGTCCCTGGCCCTGGGTTGGCTGGCAAGGCTCCCGCAGTGGGTGGCCCGAGGACACGGGTCCGGAAGCCGCACCTCTCCGGGCTCACAGGCGCTCAGACAGAACGTGTGCACCGAGGGCTGCGTCTGCACACCACCATGGTCTGTCAGGGGCTGGGAGCTGCGTGGAGCTGGGGGCCTTTGACTCTGACCGCTGTCCAGTCAGCCCCTGCAGAGGCCACAACAGGCCAGAGGGCCCAGGTTCTTCCCCGGCCCAAACCAGCTGTGGGGCCCAGGGATTCCCTTGACCCCTCTGAACCCCTGTATTGTCATCTGGAGGGAGCCCGTTTGCTACCTATCGACCTGGCCTATGTGGAAGGTATCACCCAGGCCCAAGAGGAAAGCCAGAATCCCGGAGCTCAGTAGGGACCCCGGCTTGAGGGAGGGGGGCGGGGAGCAGGCAGCAGCCTCTGCCCTACGCTGAGGTTCCCACTCCAGACGCCCCATCCTCTGATTCCTGTGGGGTCCGTGTTCCCAGCTCGGGCTGCAGCCATGGCCTCAGAGCTGGCCCAGCCCGGCCCGGCCCAGTGCCCACAGCTCACTCGGTGCCCTCTCTGCTTTGCCCAAATTACGGGCAGTAGGGGACGCTGTTCTGGGCACTTATTTCGGCCTGGCCCTCACAGTTTGGAGAAACAAAGTGAAACCAGTGGCACTGAGTCCTGGCTCGGACACCTCGGCCTGCATGACCTGGGGTCAGTGACAGCTTCTCTGGGTCTCAGTTTCCCCATGTGAAGTATGGCTGTGCCCTCACCCACTTTGCTGGACCCTGAGAGGGGGTACCAGCGGGGGTACCCTGGGGTAGGTGTTTATGAAATGGAAGCTGCTGGTCTTCCTGTGACCTCTGTTCTGTGCTCCCCCCAGGTGGACGACCCTCCCCCCTGCAGCCCGCCTCGGCCCCGGTTTGCCTGGGCTCTCAGCCGGCAGAGCTGTGCCCCACAGTCCCGTGCCCCCCCACCCCAGGTCATGTGGGGAGTTACCAGTCCCTGGCTCCCTCTGTCCCCTTGCCTTTCCAGTGAAACGATTTCTGCATGGAGCTGGACCTTCTCGTGCCCGAGGGACGCGGGGCTGGTTTGGGTCCCGGCGGTCAGCATGGGGACAGCTGGCTCCTGTGGGGCTCCCCAGGACGCACGCTGCCCGACCACACTGCAGTTGCCTGTTCTGTGTCTTTCTCCCCAGACTTGGGGATGGCGATGTCACGAATCTTTGCCTGTCCAGGGGCCCACGGTGACTGACAGAGCAGGGGTCTATGGCGTCTGAATAAAAGGGCACTAGATTCCGAGCACTTGGACTCTTCCTTGGCCTGTGGTCTTGGGCTTTGGTGTCCCCATCTGTTAAGGGGGACCCTAAGCGTCCTCCTTCTGTATTGCTCTGGTTTAGGTCTGGGCGCAGCAGCTGCTGGGGGAGGGCAGCACTGGGAACACTGCAGGGGTGAGGCAGTGGGGGGAGGCCTCTGGGCCACAGGAAGCAGGGCCTGTGGCCCAGCTCCTCAGAGGGGTGGAGGGCAGGGGCCTGTGAGAAGGGCGCCCACTGCGTCCGTTGGCCGCACCAGCCGCGGGGGACGTGGCTCGGACACATGACCCTGTGGGCACCGCCCTCCCTGCCCTGGACATTTGTATCCGGGCCCCGCCCTGGCACATGGGAAGCCGCGTTGCCTTCTGGACTCCTTCCCTCCTGTCAGTCGGGTTGGCTTGTGTCTTCGAGGGAGAATTCTGAAACCCGGTAGCTCTTAGCCCAACTTTGGCTTCCTGTCATGGAGCCTCAGGCTTGGAAGGCCCAGCGAGGGGGGCTCTCTGCCCGTCGAGGGGAGCTCTCTGCTGGCGAAGGGTGGCTCTCCGTGATGGGCAGCATGGGTTCTTGAAAAGTCTGCCCTCCATCGTGGGGAAGGGGGCCTTGCGGGAACGTCTGCTCCGCCCCGAGCAGGGGGAGTGGGGGCCCGGGGCTCCCACAGGGCAGCTCTGTCGTTGGAAGACGGCTGCCCCATTTCTCCTCAGATTCTTCAGCTTGGTTTGCGGGGGCAGGGAGCGTTCAGAGCCTCAGGCATCTGTAACCTCAGGCCAGTGTAACCTGGAAAGAAATCCACACATAAAAACAAGGCGTTTCATTTATTTACCAAAACTCCAACAATAGCACTCTCCCTGGGGGAGCCCGGACCCGGTCTGGCATCACCCCCCAGCCCCCAGAAGCACCTGTCCCCGTCCTGGGGCTGCAGCCCTGCTATTAGAGGCCACTGGCGCCGACACACCAGACTCCTTTTTGTCCCCCGCTCTTGCACTGGCCACACACGCAGTGGGGTCCACTCTGTGCCGCATCTGGCACAGGAGCCCAGTGCTCGGCGCTGGGAACCCCGGAATCACCTTTGCTCCCGAAGACGTGACCGCCCTTGAGCGAAGCCATGGCTCCCGCTAAGGTCTCTGGTTCCACCCAGAAGGCAGGGTAGCGGGTCGCAGGGAATGTGGACCGTTGGGTAGCCGGGTGTGGGTTCAAATCAGGCTCTTTGTCACATTTTCGTGTCTCTGGTGGCCTTGAGGGAATTACTTAATCCCTCTTAGTCAATTTCCTTTCTGCAATATGGGGCTGATAATAGAGCCCACAACAAAGGGTTTTCGTGCATTAGAGTTCGTGCAAAACAAACCAAGGCCTGGAGAGGGAAACGGCAGCGTGCACCCCGCTGTCTCCAGGACAAGGTCGTCGGCGAGAGGACGTGGATCCATGGAGTACGGCAGCCCCAGTGGGAAGCTGTGCGCCCCAGCTTGGTGATGACCTAGCCGGGCAAGACGAGAGCCAGGACAGGAAGGACTGTGCATGAGGGAGTCGAGCAGTGAAATTGCCCAGACTTGGTCACCGGTTGGGATGGAGGTGCTGTCTGCAGAGGGGGTTGGAGTCTTCCTGCAGCTCGGGTAGCTAGGGGCTGGGAGTGCCATTCAGACTGAAGCCCCAGGAGGAGCCGGAGGTGGGCGTGATCACCAGGTCAGTTTGCAGAGTCTGAGGTCTGGCAGGGGAGGGCAGGGAGGAACACAGCTGTCTCCAGGCCTGGGCTGCAGAGGCCCCCGGTGGGGTGGCGGTGGTTGAGAGGAGAGACACGGCAGACCTCCAGAGGAGAAGGAACAGTCAGGGAGGCCAGAGGAGACCCAGGAGGCCCAGGAGGTCGAGGAGCTGGGGACATGGGTCATGGGCATTGGGCTGGGGCAGGGTCCCTGTGCCCCTCCTCCACTGGGCAGGGCAGTTGCAGGGCAGTGGTGAAGTGAGACGGGGAGTGCAGGCCAGTCTTGGGGCTAACACGTTTGGTTGCAGGAAGCCAGAGTGGCAGCTGGAGAGGACGCACTGCTAAGGGAGGGGTGTCTGGTCCGCTTTTACAGACTGCGTGTGTCGGTCAGCTGCCAGGAAGGGGTCAGTCGGGAGGGGGAGGAAATGATGGGCCAGGTTCTGGTCCAGGAGCCGGCAGGAGTGGGGGGGCTCACTCTCGTGGGGAGGAGCCTGTGGGAGGCGGGGCTTGCTCTCGCAGGGAGGAGCCTGCAGGAGTGGGTGGGGCTCGCTGGGGGAGGAGCCTGAGAGGGCGGGGCTGGCTCTAATGGGGAGGAGCCTGCAGGAAGCGGAGGGACGGGGGGGCAGCGGCGGTGAGTAGGGGGAGCTTTCCGCCCCGGGGAGGAGGTGCCCTGGCTGGGAGCCTGGGGCCAGGGTGGGGGGCAGCACCCCTATTCTGGAGGGAGGGGCAGAGCCTTGGTGAAGCCACAGGGCGGGAAGCTGCAGGGCCCAGAGCAGGGTCAGAAAATTCACGCGTCCAGCCCCGCGTGCGCTGGAGCCTCAGAGGCCGTTACTCTGCCTGTGGTTGCGGGTCCCGACCGAAGTCAAAGGACTGAGGCCGCCGCTCTCGCTTGGGGGTGCGATCTCCTCCAGACCTTCCAGAGGCTTCTAGCCTGCTTTGGACCCGAGGAACGCAAGGACAGGAGCAAGACGGGGCCTCCAGCCGCTGGGTCCGGACACGGACCTGTGCAGCGGGACACTTGGGATCTGGCAAGTGTGTCTCAGTGGGTGTTTCCATTAAATGCCAGTAAGCTCTCGGCTGACAGGGCAATGACTTCAAATTGTAGGACATACATTATATTCAAGAGAATATCCCCTTACAGAGGGGCTCGCCTCCTGTGGCGGGTCGGGACCACAGGCCTGAGCGCCCTCCTGTGTGTGTCACAGGGCGCGCCGGGACACCGCCCTCCGGGCTGCGGGAGGCCTTCCTGGCCCAGATGAGTTGGTGGTGTCTCCCGCTGGGGAACGGGAGGACAGTCCAGGCGAAGTCTGGCTCCAGACCCTCACCCTCACTCTCTCGGTGGAAGAAGCCCCCCCCCCCCCCCACCCCCCCCCCCCCTCCCAGGACTACCTGGTCAGATGCTGGGAACCCAGAAATAATTCAGGCCATTCCCTGCCTTTGGAGGCTGCTTGTCCTAGACCTCGACACTCAGGGACCAGCCTAAGAAGTGCCATGACATGAGGTATGTGTGACTCTGTGTGGTCACAGAGGGCAAGGCAGGTGTCGCAGGGAGATGAGGCTTTGGGTGAGTCCCACGTTCATCGGGAGCAGAGACCGGCCTGGGGCATTTCAGGGCAGTGGAGAACGAAGAGAAGGAAGGCATGTCTGTCCTCCAAGGGACATGGCGGGGGCCTAACCACAGTGAGTGGTGGTCTCTGTCCTCTAAGGCCTCTGGGAGACATTTCCTAGGGGTGGGTGTCTCTGGCTGGCTGTCTGATGGATTTCACTTGGCGCCTTCACTGGCTCCAAGATGGGCCAGTGGCCCAGGCACTCCCTGAGACCCCAAGACTTCCAGGACTGCCCCCGGCCACCCTGGGCCGTGGGTGAGGAGCTAGGTTGTCACTGGCTCCGACCCCTCCATCAAGTGTAGCCCCGTTTTGTGCCGGCACCCACTCCCTGCTGTGAGTCCGTGCAGAGGGGACGACGTGACTCACTGTTGTGTCCTGGAGCTGGAGCGCCTCCCAGAGCAGGTGTCCAGTGAGAACAAAGAAAGGAATGAGGACAAGCATGGGGGCAGGCGGGCGGACGTCTTCTCCCCTCATCTAGGAGAGCAAAGAGCCTCTGTGTGGCCGACTGACCCCGCGGCCACAGCCCTGTTCTGGCCTCTGCGGCTGTGTGGCTTGGGGCCCGGGTCTGTGAGCCCGCCAACCCTGTGGGGCCTCCTTCCCAACCACCGTCACTGGTCCCTCCTCTCCCCTGTGCCGCGGGCCACCGATTGCCATGGTTACCACACTAGCCTGGCAGTCTCCATGTGACATTTTGGGTTTATTTGCTAAATCTTTAAACCTTTGGGTTTAACCCTTCCTACCCCAAAGAGGGCTTCCCTGCCCTGTGGCCCTCCTGGAGCCCACGGGGCCCGCCTGTGTTGTCTCAGACACCGCTACTGACTTTCTGTCATGTCGCCTAGAAATAGCGCTCTGTCTTGGTGCCTCAACAGGGCGCGTGCAGTGTCTGTCAGCAGGTTCGAAACCGTGGCCCTGGCGGAGCTCCGGTGACTCCAGCGGAGGCCTCTCGCTGGCTCCTCCAGAAGCTTCCTCAGCTCTAGGAGCCCGACACGGAGGGGGTGTCCTCCGCCCTTGAACCCTTGTGGGGCCCTGTCTCTGTGTGGGGCTATCCGGGTGGCCTTGCCCTTCTCCGGCCCCCTGGCCTCTGTCCAGGAAGGGAGCTGACTCTCGTCTCAGAACAGCCTCCAACCTGAGACGGGGAAAATTGCAGACGTTCTTTGTGGCTCGAACATCTTAGAGTTTAAAGGGACTCCTGGTACGTCTCTTACAACTATGAACCGGCCCGACATCTAAAAGCTTTTAGGATAATTAGAGTCAGTGACCGGCCTCCCTTCCCAGTGCCAACTCCTGGTCTCCTTCTCTGAGGATGGACGTCCAATTGCCCGAGGCCCCGGGGCCCAGTGCCCAGCGACACGGCACATTTCGTGTCCCTGTGGGCCTGTGTGTGCCACCCATGACTTTCCCAGGGTTAAACCGTCCCATTTAGTATCATCATTGCTACTGTCTTCACATGACGCTCTTCTCTCCGACACGGCAGTTCTCCATCAGGCCTGGGCCCCCAAGGTTCCCTGGCTTGTGTCTTCTCCTAGCTGCCCCTGTGGCTGTCCCTGCTGTGCTGGTCACTGCATGGGACATCGTGAGGATGCCATGATTCTAAAGACAGCCAGCTCTCGTGGATTGGGGGAGTGTCTCGTGTTCTGGACGGTTGTCATGCTGTGGACCACCGAGAAGATTGTGAGTGTTCTAGTGTCCCCAGAAAAAAGTTGGTAAAATCGCCACTGGCCAGATTCTCCAACACCCAGTCACTGGGGAGGACATGAGCTGGGCCTGGTTTATCTCTGAATTAAAGAAGTCAGGACAGCTGAGTCGAGCGGGGCTCTCTTGCCCTGACTGTGGTACGGACACTGGCGTGGGGGGTAGTGGTAGGGTGCCAGGGCTGTGGTCTGTAGGCCACATCGTGAGTCTGTCCCTTCAGCGTGCTTATAAAGCACGTGGTGAACCACACGTAACACAACATCAGCCATTTTGACAGAGTGGACAGCCTCGTCAGCGAGTCCCGCACACGGCTGTGCAGCTGTCCCCGCCACCCACCCCCAGAGCTGGCTTTGTCTTTTCCTATGTAACCTTATGCCACCGATGGCCCGTGGGTGTGGGCGCCCCCCCCCCGCGCAAGGCCCCGGCTCCCGCCAGCTTGGCCTGCGCAGACGTGAACCTGCCTCCCCTGTCCCCACTCACTGTCCTGCCACGCCCTGACCCCCGGGTTAGATAGGGAAAGTGGTTCGTAATGTCACGGATGCCTGTGGCGTCCCCTCTGCTTGCTGATCTCCTGTGTGCAGGGCTGTGCCTCTGTGACCTCAGGAAGACCTCCTCATGGTCCCAGGAGTTAGGTTCTATTACCGTCCCTGTTTGGGGGAAGCCAGCTGAGGCCTAGAGGCCAGCGACAGGCCCAGCGTTCTGTGGCAGGGAGGGGGAGGGCTGGAGCCGGGTCAGCCCTGCCCAGCCCTGGGAAGCCTCAGCACCTCGGGGACAGAGCTCCAACCATGGACCCTGTCTCCTGTCTCCGCTCCCACAGGGCCCAAAGCAGCCTGGAATTTGGGCTGAGCCAGGGGGACTCTCCTCCAAAAATGGGCGCGAGTCACCATGACAGAGCCCAGTGTGGGACGGTGACCAGAATAGACCAGGCAGCAGCTCCTGGTCCCTCTGCTCTGGCCGCCCCTCTAGCAGGGACCCCAGCCTCTGCTCAGCTCCACGGGGCCCCTCTGCCTGTTAGAAACCCCTTCCTTCTCCTAGTTTCCCTGGGGTCCTCCCCTTGGGTCCAAGGCCAGCCGCAAGATGAGGCCGGGCATGTTCAGGACAGCAATAGCTGTCTGACTTGGGGCCTGGCCTCCCGTCCCACTCCTGCCAGGATGCAGCCTTCCTGGCTGGCTGGCCAGGCCCCCTCCTGGGTCTTGTTCTTTCTTGCCCCTGCCTTCCCAGGGCCCAAGATCCAAGGCCGGCCTGGAGTGCAGCTGGCCTTCCCCTTAGATGCTGAGTCTCGGCCTGTCGGCGGCCTGGGCTGGGGACCAGGCTTCAGTGGTTTCCTCTTTCCCACCCATACCTCCTTGTCCTTCTGGCTGTCCCATGGTAAGGGTCAGCAGCCTCACCCCCTAGCCTCCCCGGTTGGACTTGCCAGAGTCTTCTCCTCCCCAGATGAAACATCCCCGACCTCCCCGGCGTGGTTAGCAGCCCTGTCTGCCTTGCCCCCCTGCTCCCCGCTCAGCCCACTTGGTCTGCACCTGCCAAGGCCTGCGAGCTGGTCAGCATGGAGCGCCATGAACCTGCTTTCGTGCTCTGTTCCTGCAGCCAAGGACAGTTGGAGCCGTTGCCTTGCTTCCAGCTTGGTTGTGGGCACGGAATCTCGTGCTTACGAAAGCGCGTCTGTTGCAGAGGGGCCAGGCCACCAGCTCCGCGTCCCGGACCCCGTCTCCCACCCTTGCTTGCATAGCTGGCGTTTTGGGGGGAAAGCCTCGTCTTTGGTTTGCCTGTTCGGCAGCCCCCCACTTGCTCAGCTTGTCCCTCTCGCCTGTCTGGGCCCTGTCTGCGTGCTGGGGGTCCTCGTTGCCTCCTGTCCTCCTGCATTTGACATAATCACTTCATCCAAACCGTTGATAGAAACGTGGAGCCAGAAACGGCATCTGGGGAGAGACTCTTCCTTTCAGTGGGTTAAAGACAGAAGGAATGGACAGACAGGAATTCAAGGATTTGCGGATCTTTCTTGTCCCAAGTGTTTTGTGGCCTCTCCTTCGGCTGTGGCTTTGTGCTCCCCCCAAGCCCACCCTCCCAGAAGAAGATCTGCTCTGCATTCCTGGAGCCACACTCCCTGCCGGGGAGGAGCTGTGAGCCGCGGGGTGGCTGCCACCGCCTGTGGACCCGCCTGCCCGCAGGACAGGGTCAGCACGGCGCCGCCCCACTAGGCTTCACAGCAGCGTGTTTCCACGACAGTCCTGAAGCCGCTCCCGGCCACAGCCACCAGCCCGGCATGACTGCTGACCTGTGGCTCTGCAGGCCACAGCCCCACGCCGGCATCCGTGGCCGGCCACGGCACGGCCACCCGTTCTGACCGGGCGCAGGACAGCCGCGGTCGCTGGACTGGGCTCCGCGAGGCTGTTCCGAGGGCCTGTTGTTCTGTGGTCGCCACCTCAGGCCCCGCCCTGCCCTGGCCTCAGTTCCCTCCTTTGTGCAGCTGGGGTGAGGCTCCTCCTGGCCCTCTCTGGTGCCTCTTGCCGGAATGTGCTAGAAACCTTGTTGGTTTGAGAGCAAAGAGAAATGATCACCACTGTGTGTGGAACTGGGGGGAGGGGTGGGCAGGGCGCTGTTTGTCTTCCTGCTGCTGTTAGAGATAGCAACCGTCGTCTGCCGCCTGGAGGACGACGAAAGGTGATTATTTCATTTGATTCTGAGCTGGGCACCGTGGGGACGGCAAGGTCCCTGCCCTAAACGGGCTTGTGATCTAACGGGGAGATAAGCCCTTGAGTCCCACCACTGCCTTGACCGCTGAGTGCTGGGATGACGCGGGCAGCAGGTGTGGTGGGTACAGCACGGACCCCGGCTGCCACGCAGGTCGGTTGGGATGGGCCTCCAGGGCTGGGCAGAGCTCCTGGGCTCAGGTGGGACGAGGGGGCTTTAGGGAAGCGGTGTGCTCGGGCAGGTGTGGAGCAGGGAATGGGGGATGGGTGCCACACGGCCATGGTGAGAAGTGGGGGTTCAGGGGGCTGGCGAGCAGACTGGGGGCAGCCTGTCACCTGCATGTAGAGAGGCACAGCCCCATCCGCCAGAAGGGGCTCAGGGATGGGGAAGCAGGGAGCTCAGCCCCAGCCACACTAGCAAAGCATTTTGTGGGTGATTGGGAGGCCTCACTCTCAATGCTGAGACCCGTGGGTGTGGGAAGAGCCCCAGCCCCAAGCCAGCACCAGTGCCGACCCACAGCCCAGCCCAGGTCAGAGGAAGTGGTCACGGGTCTCCCTCCTTGGGGGGTCATTAGGGAGACAGAGGCAGATCCCCTGCACACTCCGGCTCCCCAGTGAGAGCCCTGGGAAGCACGTCTGCCGGCCCCGGGGTTCCCCGCCGGCAGCTCAGGACCTCACTGGGAGCCAGGGCCTCTCAGAGCCTGTGCCGTTGGATCCTTGCAGACATGGAGCGGGAACGGAGCTGGTGGGGCTTTACCAGAGGCTCAAGGGTTTTACAGTTTTGTTTTGTTTTTTAAAGATTTTATTTGTTTATTTGACAGACAGAGATCACAAGTAGGCAGAGAGGCAGGCAGAGAGAGGAGGAAGCAGGCTCCCCGATGAGCAGAGAGCCCCATGCGGGGCTCGATCCCAGGACCCTGGGATCATGACCTGAGCCGAAGGCAGAGGCTTTAACCCACTGAGCCACCCAGGCGCCCCGGGTTGTACAGTTTTGCTCTTCCCTGAGAATATACTATTCCACGCGGCCTGGAGAGTGAGTGGCCCAAGGCAGGGCGTCTGCGTCCTTGCGTTGTCCGCAGTGCTCCAACTATAGGCTTGGGGGTGCGTGGTGGCCACAAGGCCACCCTCCCACAGTGTGGCGGGTTGGGCTCCTCTCCCCGCGGGGTCAGTGACATCACCCAAGCCTGGTATGGGGGCTTCTCAATTTGTCATGGGCTGCAAAGGAGCAAATGCAGGGAGATGGCTTGTCCAGAAGCAGCTGCTGTGGGGCAGGAACCACCCGTGGCCCCTGCTGCCATGGCTCCTGCTGCTCCCGGGGCTCCTGCTGCCGTGGCTCCTGCCGCTGGCACTGGCTGCCAGGACACAGGCTTCCTTTCCTTCCTCCCCTCGGAGCTCCTGTGGGCACTGTCCACACCTGCCTGCTTCTGGTGCCGCCCTGTCCTCCAGCTCTACTGGCTGGCGCGCTCCAGCCTTGTCCCGCTGTCCTGTCTGAGCACGTGGTGTCTGTTGCTGTGGGCTGGCTTCATGTGTGTGGCTTTCAGGTCAAACTGACAGGGCTGAGCTGTGCAGCCAGCACCGCCTGGCTCTGGAAACAGGACCAGGGGCACGCTGAGGGCAGGATCACACAGCAGAGGACATTCTGATCTGGGTGTCCCTTCAGGGTAAATTTAGTTCCCGGGGCCGGTGCCACATTCCCGTGTGGTGGGAGCTGTCCAGGTGGCAGGGCGGGATCGCGTGGTACCGTCACCTGCCCAGTCTGCGCGGGAGCCACAGAGAGCCCAAGGCGTCTGACCGTCATGCAAGGCGCTAGGAAGCCACCTGCCTTGTCTCTGGAGGACTGGCCAGGCCCCCCGCCTGCTCGGGGCTGATGCATCCCGCTCTGGAGCTGGGGTGCAGAGAGGGGGCAGCCCCCCAGAGGACGGCCACGGGAGACGTGGTGACTGCAGCTAACCGCTCCCAGGCCATGTTTGCAGACCTCATCTCATCTAACCTTGACACGGCCTCTGGCTTCCCCGCACACATCTGGTGTCCGTCTCCTGCAGCTGCTGTGACAAATTAATATCCATTTAGTGGCTGAAAACAACACACATTTATTGTCACAAGGTTCTGGAGGTCCAGAGTCCTGAATGGGTCTCACTGGACTAAACCTGAGCGGTCACCCGGTGGCAAGCCTCTCGGACTCTGGGGCGCTCCATCCCCTTGCCTGTCCCCACTCCCAGAAGCTGGCATCTTCCTCCGTTCTCACCTCGGTTCTCAGGCACTGACCCCTCCTGCCTCTTGTGGAGGGACCATTGCGCTGTGTCCCCTGGTAAGCCAGGGTTCTGTCGCCCTGCTCTACCGGCACCCAATCACCGCGCTACTCCCGCCTGCGCCCACAGTCCTCTTTGCTTGTAGGGTGAACATATTCATAGGTTCTGGGGATTAGGATGTGGGCGTCTGGGGGCCACTGTCTCCCCATTTGCAGATGAGGACTCTGCGTTAGATGGCCTGTCCCAAGTCGCGAGCCTAGAGTTGCGTCTGGAGCCACACGGCCTGAGACCCACCAGCTCTCACCAAGGTGCCCCAGAAAACCAGGGGCAACTCATTCCCCTGGGACGGGCCTGAATGGTGGGGGCGGGGGGGATGGAGAGAGTTTAGCCGGTTCGCGTCCCCACGCAGCACTGGTCCAGCAGGACAGCCGCTGCTCTGGTGAGCCACTCCGTGCAGGCTCTGGCCCAGGCCCTCACATTTGGCTGGATCACTCAGCAATCCCCCTTTACTTATTTTATTTTACTTCTGGTAAGGGTTTATTTATTTAGAGAGAGACTGTGCGAAGAAGGGAGGGGCAGAGGGAGAGAAAATCCCAAGCACACTCCCCCTTGAGCAGGGAGCCCCATATGGGGCCTGACCCTATGACCCCAAGAGCATGACCTCTGTGGAAACCAAGAGGCCAGGGCTTCAGCACCCCAGCCATCCGGGCACCCCGGGCGCCACCCTTTAGAACAGTGCTGCAGCCCACGTCCCTCCGAGACCAGACCTGATTGCTCCAGGGAGGCACTGGGCATAGGCTTCCCAGGCTGCTGATTCTATTTTTTATTTTTTTTAAGATTTTTAATTTATTCCTTCGAGACAGAGACAGGGATAGAGAGAGGCAGAAGGAGAAGCAGACCCCTCGCTGAGCTGGGAGCCCGACACAGGGCTCAATCCCCGATCTTCGGGATCATAACCTGAGCCAAAGGCAGACGCTCAGTGACTGAGCCCCCAGGTCCCCCTCCAGGTGACTCTAGACATAGCAGGATGTGGGTCGCGGCTCCGAGCCGGTCCATGGCCTGCCTGCCCCACAGCCGCAGTCTCATGACCGTGGGGACAGTCCCTCTTGCCCCAGACTGAGCCTCATGGCCCTTGTCCTGAGTGGCCGTGTCTCCCCCTTTCCCCCTCGGAAATGGCTATGCATGGAGACCCCCCGGAGTGGGCCTGTTTGCCTCCTGCACCTCTCGGACCCTTGTCAGGGCTGTCCACGGGGCTGACTTGTATTAATTCCCCCTTTGCATGTTATATTTCTCTGAAGGGTTTCTCCTAGAAAATACAATAAACTGGTTTTTAAGACATCCTCACTGACGTGGAAATTTGGACTTTGAAGCCGACAGCCAGGAAGAATTCTTAAGACGTCTTTGTTGCAGAAAGGTGGTTTTATTGAAGCAGGGGGACAGGCCTGTGGACAGGGGGATCTGCGCCGGGGCCGTGAGGAGGCCCATTATGTACTTTCAAGCTGGGAGGGGGTTAGGGAGAGGGTCCGCCTCCCAGGTGTTTTGGAAATAAGGTTTCCAGGATCCCGAGGGGCTAGCTTTTGTTGGGAAAGGTCATCTATTACTGTTTGGTAAAAACTCAGTCGTGAGGTCCCTCAGATGCGTCTCCGTGGGTCCTGTGCTTGGTGGAGGGATTGCCCACATGTGTATCGGCAGTGGGGGTGGGGAGGGGCGCGGGGGGGTGGGGAGCGGTAAAGGAGGTTTCCAGAGGAATCTCTGTTATGTTACCGCGGACTTAAAGGTCTGTCTGGGCAGTTGGGCTAAGGTCTCCTTTGCCCTCAGCAAAGACCAGCACAAGGCAGCTGAGTCCCTGGAGGAAGGTCGCTCTGCCTGTTTCACGGTCTTGGCAGTGGGCGGTGAGATTTTCTGTCCCCCGCGCTCGGGGGGACAGGCAGCGTGTGTGGGGGTCTGACTGCAGTCGGGCTCCGGAGTCCGGCGGCTGAGCTGTGGGTCCCGGCCGTGCCAGCTCCTGCCCGTGACCTTGGGGTGAGGGTCCGCCTCTCTCAGTGGCCTCACCTTCGCGACAGGGATCATCACGGTGCCCGGGGGGTGCCGCTGGGACTGTGTAAACAGGATGAGAGCGTCGGGCGCACGGTAGGACTGTGAGTCTCGCTTGTATCCCTCCTCTCGGCTGAGTGCCGCTGGACTCCCCACACCCAGTTGCCTCCTCGGTGCCAGGACGGGAACGGGGATGGTGGGCTCCCCACCCCAAACAGCGTATGGTCTCGGGAGGGAGTGAGGGGTGCTGTGGAGGGGAAGGGGGGACACGTGGGCACCTAAGTGCAGCTCAGTGGTTAGGGTTTGAACCCAGAACTGTCCTGGGGTCATAAAGAGGGGGATGCCCATGCTGTGGGGACCCAGGAACTGTGGAGAAGGTGGGTCCCGAAGCGCAAGTGAAATCCTAACTGGTTCCCCAACCGCTCGCCCGGCGCATTCTGTAGCGGTGGGTTCGGGGAAGTGGGCTGCGCCTGCTGGCGAGGATGTCCATACCTCTCCGGTTGAAGGTGCCCACACACAGGCGCAGGGGTGGGCTCCCTGCGAGGACGGGCGCACAGCCCCCTTGCAGCACCCCTGCTGGCCGCTGGAGTCCAGGGCCTCCGCCGGGCGAGGGGCAGTTGCAGCAAAGCGCAGGCAGGGCACTGGGCCCTCGGCGCTGCTGGGCACAGCGACGGCCACGCCCATGGGGCATTCGGTGGCAGTGAGGTTCCTGGGAGGCCGCTTGAGGGAGGTGTCCCTCTGTCCCCTGGACCCCACGGACCCGTGCTTGACGTCGGCCCACGCTGCCAGCAGCTGCAGCACATCTGCCAGCTGTGGGAACAGCTGTTGCCGCTGCCGGCCGTGCTCGCCGCTGGCATGCCTCCCAGCCCGCCGGCTTGGACACGTCAACACTCCTTGGGTTCAAGCTGTGAAACGCGCCCCGAGAAGGAAGTGGCTGTCGGCCCCGGAGGCCGGGGGTGGGGGGACGCTCGATGGGGCTGCAGGTTTCCTGGCTTGAAGAAAATCCGCTGTGTGTGGATGGACAGAAGTGGGTGTGGTGCTTCCAAGGGCCATTGTGGGAACCAATAAAGATGGCAGGTTTTTCCCAAAGTGACAGGTGTCACTTCTGACCTGTAGCTCCCAGGCTCTTACTGTCAGAAACGTCCAGATGCCTGACTGTTCACCTGCACCCTGACCCGGCCTGTCGCCTCCCGTTGACAGGTTCCTGGGCCTGTTTGCCGGCCCCCAACTCCCACCCCCCACTGTGCCTTGTAGGTGCACACTGATGTCCCCTCTTCTTCTGGCCAGAGCCTCTGGGAGTCTGCGCAGGGAAGGGGAGCCCCAGGGCACTTTGGAACAAGATCACAGGGCCCCGCCTGAGACCAAAGCCCAGTCCCACAGCTGGAGCCGAGGCGACCCAGGGCTCCATCCCCCAGTGAGGCACCCTTGGTGTGGCCCCGGCGAGCCTAGCGGCTCCGCACCTGCCACGTGCAGCAGGAAGGGCCCTCACAGACAGAGGCAGGTTCTCCTGACCGGCAGCGGGGCTGCTCCCAGGAGGGAGGCCACCTCCCCCGTCTCTGCGGGAGCAGCAGAAGCGGGAGCAGCAGAGATGGCGGGGCCGCGGCTGGAGTCCGCCTGTGGCACGCGGGCAGAACGGGTTTCCTCGGGTCGAATCAGAGGCCCGGCTCCGGCTGGAGGGTTTCCGTCGGTGGAGCCCGTTTTCTCTGTCACCATCCAGGTGCTGTCTTGCCTCCTGTGCCGGGGTTATAAATACTCGTCCACCGTGGCAGTCTCCTGGAAATACCTTCAGTGACGTCTAGGTGAAGCCCCTTCCCCAAGCGTGGATGGCGGGCCCTGTGGCCACTCACCACAGACTGGCTCTTACCGCCCCGTCCCTGTGATTACGAGCCCTCCTCCTCCCAGCCAGAGCGAGGCCTCCACCCCTGCGCCGACCCGGCCAGGCCGGGCTGAGCACCCGGTGGCTCCGTGGCTCGGGAGGCGGGAGGCCAGGATGGATGCAGGGAGGCTCTTCCGGGCTCTGGCCCAGGCTGTGAGAGGAGCGCGGCCAAGGCTGTCAGCTCGTCCCGGCAGTGCCCGCAAGCGGCTGGGCAGGTGCAGTCCTGGAAGCCACGAGGGGCAGGGGCAAAGGTTGGGCTCTGCTCTCCTCCCTGCTCTGGAGGCTGCCCTGGGGTGGAGGGCTTAGGTCACACCTCCTCTTGCAGTGGGGGAGGGTCATCTGGGCTTCCCTCCTGGGAGCCTCCACCTCGGGTCCTGCGTGGGGTGGGGGGCTGCGAGCCGCTGTGTGTCCGGCGCCCCTCCCGGCCCCCGTGTTTGCGCCGGTGCTTTCGCAGGCAAGTGCACTTAAAAATAAGTCACGGAAGGGACATTTGTTTGAAGCGTGAGAGATGTCCCTCAGAAAGCGGTTTTGTTCTCCGTATAGAAGACAAGAAATAACTCCCTGGTCAAAGGACGTTTCTGGTCAGCTCTGCGTTCAGGGGCGGGCGCCGGTGTCCTCTGTCCTTTCGGCTGGGCCCGGGGGAGGGATGACCGAGCCCTTCAGAGCCCCTCGGGCCGGGCTTTCTCATTGATCTATTTCCCTCGTGTGAATGGGTCCCCCAGGAGCCGTACAGAGATTGCCCGTGGTGTCGTGGGCAGAACAGAATGGGAAGTGGCTCTGGGGGTGTCTCGGGATGGTAAGTGCTGCTGTGCTGACACTTCATCTCAGGACACAGCAGCCCCGCTCCCTTTTTCCCAGGAGGAGTGGTTTTCTGTCGTCAGGGACAGTGAGGGAGGAAGCAGGACTGAGAGACCTGAGAGACTGCCCCTGGGTGCGTGGGGGTCTTCCCGCACCCCTCATCCTGGATTCTCCCAGAGTCTCCAGCGAAGGAGGCTGAGACCTCTCGCCAGCTTGGGGGACACAGTTCGTGTAGCAAGTGTCTCTGGGGGAGGCCTGGCATCTAGGGAAGGAGTTCCTGCTTCCTGGGCCCAGGGAGACTCCTGCTCCCACTGCCCAGCCCCAGAGTTGATGCCCGGGAGGGGGTGTCCGCGCTGGTCGGGGAAGGGCTCTCCCTGGGGCTCCCGCATCCTTGTGACAAGCCCGAATCAAGCTCGCCCTGTGAGCTCACATCAAACCTTAGCATTGGCCTCCAGTTGAGGGTTTGGGCCAGAAAAGGGCCCGAACCAGCTCTGGCTCCCCTGTCTGGGCCCTGGGGTAGAGCCGCGGCTCTGTGAGGACAGGGAGGCCACCACGGTGCACCAGCATCGGCAGGGGGCCTGGCCCCATGGGGATCCGATGGACACTGACCCACAGGGAGCCGGAGGCTGGACGGAAGCAGCGCTCACTGCTGCTTCTCCGGCAGGGCTGTGGCCTGGTCTGCTGGGCGGGCTCAGGGCCACTGGGAGAGACAGGCTTTCCTCTTATTTCAGCGTGAGCTGGGTGGACGGCTCTGTAAGAGCGCAGCCGATGGTCTGGTTGGGGGTACAGACCCCAGATACCCCAGCACTCAGAGCCAGTTCAAATCCAGCAGCACAGGGTTTCTGGGGACCTTCCCGGGGGTCCTGCCCTCAGCTGCCTGGGGCAGGTCGGGAGCCGCTTGCTGTCAGCCCTGGGCTCCCTGTCCCCAGGGCACCTGGGTGCTCCGGAGGGGCCCCGGGGGCTTGCCCGTCCCTCCTCTGACCGGCTGGCCCACAGGGGCTGTCCACATCGGGGCCCGATGAGGACGGGACAAACGCCTGGCCCCACTAGGCATTCACCCAGTGCGGAGCAGTGACCTTGAACCTTTGACCCTGTCTCAGAGAACGGGCCAGGCCATCTGCTGACAGAGCTCAGGCTGGAGAGCCCTCGCCTCTTCTCATCCCCATTGGATGGGACTCACCTGCCACCACGGGTGGGGGCCACGGGTGCCCTGTGTGTGTGAGACCATACGCTGTGGGACGGAGACACTGGCTCCGGGGCTCACGGACTGCGGCACCGCGTCTGCTCGGCCTTGGGGAGTTGAGGGGGTGGGGTGGGACCCCAGGGTTTGCGCTCAGGCTCTGCCCCTTCCTACCTCAATGGCCTCAGGCTCCGTGCCCCCCCCACTCCGGCCCCTCCCCGCTGGCCCCTCCCCCCCCTCCTCGAGGGGCCTGGGGGCTGGAGCTGCAGCTGGAAGGTGTGCAGGCAGGTCGCCCCGGGGCTGTGTCAGCAATCCCCACTCTGCCATTCCCTCGCGGGGACAACGCTTCCACAGTGGTGGCTCCCCGACTGGCAGAGGCTTCGTGCCTTGGTTTTCACGTGGAGTGAACCCTGAGGAGCAGGCAGGAGGCTGGCGTCCGGCGTCCGGCGTTGGGCCCACCAGGGTCTTCAGCCGCGGAGGCAGCCTGGCAAAGGCTCGGCCTTAGTTCCTGCTCTGTCGCTGCTTCTGGGGATCGCCAGTGCCCCCCATCTGGGAACGGGGACAATGACACCCCCCAGCTAGGTCCATGCTGGCTTCTTTCCTCCCTCCCTCTCCACTTCCTCAGCTCCTCCCTTCCTTCCTGGGTTTTCCAGCCACTTCCAAGGCTGGTAAGACTCTGCCAGGCCTGATGCCAGGCGGCCAGGCCGATGGGGCAGGGGAATGGGGCTGGGGGCGGCTGCTAGCTGTTCACACGCCCACCGCCCCCCTGCAGTGGTACTTGGGCCTCCGGCGCCTCGTGCACGATGGTTGTGGAACTGAGGGTCACACGTGGGCTCCAGTACCGGGGTGGTTTTTCCTGTGGTCCTGTCTGGCCCAGAGTCCTGCGGAGCCAGAGAATCCTGGAGAGGGCCTCAGCGGCCGTCTTCAGACCACTCTCCTCGCCGAATGGGGGAGACTGAGGCCTCTGGGGGAGGCCACTCACCCACGTCCACACAGTGAGTTACAGACTGGTTCCAGGCCAGACCTGGGTTTCTGTTGCAAATGCTCAGCCGTCTGGGTGTCCTGGTTTCCTGGTGTCCAGGTGTCCAGATGTCCAGGTGTCTGGGTGTCCAGGTGTCCAGGGCCTCTGGGTGTCCGGGTGTCTGGGTTGGACTGACCACCATCCCCTCGGCACCCACCACAAGCCGGGCGCTGTGCCCTGTTCAGGTCACTCAGCGCAAAGGTAAAGGACGCTGCTCATTTCCGGGCACTGGGGCTACAGTCATGACATGACAGATCCCAGAGCTTTGGGCCTGAGGGGAGGGACAGGGACAGGCTCTCGTGCGAGTCAGGTGAGCCACTGTAAATTCCCACGAGGACAGTGGACAGAACTGGGCAGTGATGGGGGGAGCCTCGGGGTGGGCTTCCCGGAGAACCTCCTTTCCCAGGCCCAGCCATGCTGCTGCTCTGGAGACCGAGGCTCAGAGGGGCTCGTTAACGTCCCCAGATCACACAGCTGGTTCCTAGAGGAGCCGGACTGGTGCCCTGCTCGGCCAGTCTCCAGGGTCCCACTTCTCCCCATCCCCCTCCTCAACAGTCCCCAAGAATCAGCACGACCCTGCCCCAGCGTGTGTGGTCACATGGTGACCATCGGAGCACTGAGAGACCCCACGGCGAAGCTGTCTCTGCCTCCTGTCCTCGGGGAAGGGGTGAGGTGGGCACGCCAGGGCCTCCCTTCCTCCTCTCGGGACTGGTCCCAGGGGTCGGGGGTGGCCCCGTCCTAAGAGCAGCTGCTTGGGGCTGCCCCGGGCTCCTCAGGAAGCAGAGTGGCTCTTTGGGCCGCGCACAGCGGGATGACACGCCGGACCCCGACTCCCAGTGGCCTTTGCCATTTCCCTGTTCGGTCACTGTTTGGGCTCCTCCGGCTTCACGTGTAGAGCGTTTTTGTTCATCACGGAAGCCAGCCACAGTCAGAGGAGCCGCAGCCCGCCCTCCGCATGCCCCACGTCCTGCCCTTGTTGACGGGCGTCGGGAGCTGGTGCACGCCCGGTGGCCAGCATGGCGTCCGCGGACCCGAGGGCCGCATTCCCCTCCCTCCCGGCGCCCAGCCTCAGCCCCTGCGGAGCCCACCGCTTTATGGACACGACAATTCCTGAAACATGACTGTCTCCCACACAGCCAATTTGTCCCCCTCCCTGAGCCTTTGCGGACAGGAGGACCGTAGCCCGGGCGCGCACGCCCCTCAGGGTTTCCCTCCGGTGGGAGTTCTGTCTAAACGCCTCTGTGTGCACGAGTGTGCTGCCCAGTGTTGGTGCGGGGCTGGCAGGCGGAGGACAGAGACGTGAGGGAGGCCGGCTCTGCCCTCCGCCTGCCTGCACACGGGGGAGGACGATGCTCGGGCTGTAATTCAGGGGGGGTGGACAGACGGTGAAGAGCCCTGGAGACCAGAATTCAGGTTTGTGGGGAAGGGCCAAGAGTTCAGATACGAGGCGGAGACCGCGGGCTCTGGAGAGTGTGGGAGCTGTCTGGCGTTGCCGAGCGTGTTCACCTGGGACAGGACATCTCTCGCTGCGGCATTCACGGTCCCCACCCACCTCCCCGCACCAGACCTCACGTGGCTTGTTCGGGGAGTCTCTGGCCAGCTCCCCGCCTCCTGGCCCTCCCTCACGGCCTCACCCCACCTCCAGTGCTGCTGAGGAATCCGAGAGACACACACGCCTGTCCTGCTCTGAACCTTTAGTGGCCCCGCTCCGTCCTGCAGCGAGGCGTCCCCTCCCCCCAGCTCCGACATCGCACCTGTGCTGGCGCCCAGCCCCCAGCTCCCTGCACCTGCCTCCAGGCCTGGCTCAGGCCACCCCTCCCCACCACTGCCTGCTACAGCTCCCATTCCAGCCTCCCCTGTCCAGGCTTCATGTGAGAGAGCCCCCCAGCCTGGCGCACACAGAGCTACCTCGGGGGTAATTGACTCCTTGTTCATGTGACTGTCATCTCCGGGGGTCTCTTGGGGGCCTTCCAGGCTCCCGCATCCCTGAGCCCACCCCCCGCCATGCCTTATCCAGCAGATGAGAGAATTATCTACCACTTCCACGCTCCTTCGACGTCAGCTGGGGACGTCCCACCGCTGAGCCCCAACCTCAAAGAAGCCTTTTCTTTATAGTGCGGCCAGCGGGCAGGGCCGCGTCGCTGTCCCTGGAGCGGGACCCTGCTGTGCGCTCTTTCTTACGTGTTCTTGTGCGTTCAGAAAGGGCTTTCTGTCAGGTGCTCAGCCCGAGGCAGCCAGGATCCTTCTTGGAGGCCAGTTGAGCGGATGAGACCCGCACGGGGAGGGCCGGGGCCTCCAGATCATGGAGGTGCCCTGATGTCCGAGCTTCTGTGACTAACATCTGCACAGGTCCTCAGGCCATGGAGACAGGCCCCGGTCACAGCCAGATGCCTTCCACACAGACTCCACAAGTGTCCCCAAGACACACACGTGACCCAAGGGGGCGACTATCTCAGTCACCTAAGGGAGGGCAGGGAAGGGCCACCAGGAGCCCAGGAGGGACCTGGCTAACGGGTCGTAAGCCGAGGGAAACAGCAGGCGAGGAGGCCGTGTGTCGGGAAGGAGAGCGTGCCAGCTCGAAGGTGGCCAGTGTGGCTGAAGTGGGGAGTGAGGAGGGGTCGTGACCCACAGAGGGGCTGCGGAGAGGGAGGGCCGACCCTGGGGGCCTGCAGGCCCCAAGCAGACAGATGACAGGTCCTCATCCGCACACCAGAGAGCCCAGAGGAGAACGGCAGGTCTGTCTGCAGCTCTGGGGACAAGGCCTCCTGTACGTCCTTGGTGGGCAGCGGTGGGCCCCCAGGGCTGAGCTGGGGGTTATGTGCAGGCTGGCCTGGTAACCAGGGTCTCTGGCAGCCCCTGACTGAGGCAGTGAAGTCACTGCTCTGGGCCAACTTACAGGTAATTTATGCGGGAATTTTGTCTTCTCCTTGTGCCCCACCCCGAACGGCTTGGGTCATGGTTCCCAAGCTCTTGAATAAGTTACAAGACTTAAAACTGATTCCATGCTTCCTTTCTTTATTCTAAGAATCGTTCAGGACTCACTGAAAGTGTGGGGTTTAGCAGCTATCATTAATGGTAATCCTTTCATGTGGCTTATGCCTTTCAAATGGGGTCTGTCCGCTACCACCCTCCAGGGCTGCCTTTCTGGTCCCAGGCCCCCACAGCCCTCCCCCGCACTCCGCGTGTGAACTTGGCCATGTCACCCCCTCTCTAAGGAGCAGGCGTCCAGCCCTCCGGCCGTGGGGTGGGTGCGCCGTTACCCAGGCCTGGGCCTCAGCTGCAGGCGGAGACAATGAGGCCCTTGCCAGGCTCCGAAAAGCTCCGTGGTTTTGCAGCTTCGCTCCCCGTTTCCTGGTTTGCGCGTCTGCCACCTCGCTTGGCACGTGGTTCACTGCGGCTTTTAAACAGCCCTCGTTTCTGGATTGAACTGTCCGTACCCCCTTGGAACGGGCAGACCAGCTTCTAGGTGCTCTAGCCGAGCGCGTTCCTGTGTGGGGTGGTTTGGGGTTGGGGCCTCCTGCCCCTTCGGCAGAGCCAAGGGCCCCGCTCGGGGAACCACCCTTGACCTGGCTGGACACACAGGAGGTGAGGACGTCTCCGAAGACCTGCCGCAGGAGGGGACTGTGCACAGAGGCTTTTAGTTTTGCCAACATCTTCAGGGACAGACATGCCTCACAACTTTACCTGGATCAGAGGCAAGGAAAGGTCCGTCCGTCTGAATAGACTGGAAAGGACTTTCTTTCCCAGATGCACAGGTCGGGATTCTATTTAGAAAATACTTCCCTGGGGGGAATTTCTCTAATGTCCTTCCCTCCCTTCCCTCAGCAAGGTTTGGCCATCTCTGGAGCCAGAATTCTTCTTGCTGTAGTGAGAGCCTCTTAGGGACCAGTTAAGCTGGAATAAAGGACGGTTGTAACAAAACATGCAAACTTCCTTTCCTTTTAAAGAGAGCTCGGTCTCCTGGATGTCACCAGAGTAAGCTTATCTGTTGGTTATTGTGGCTCTGGGATTGTAATTGGGAAGGACGCTTGCAGGGATCCCCGTGAAACTCTTCCGTGCTCTGTGTGGGGAGGGCAGGTCCTGCCGGTTTCCTGTGGAATATTCTGGTTCCTATTGTTAGCCTGTGTTTATAGACAGGGCTCCACGAAGAGCCGCCCTCCTCCTGTGGCTGGATGAAAGGCCATTTCACGCGACGGCCTGGTAAGGGAGGAGGATCTGGCTCTAGAAGCAAGGCTGACCCCCAGCAGAGGGACCCCGGTGGCAACACCGGGAAGCTCCCTTTCCGGATCCCCACAGTGGAGACAGGACTTTTGCTCCTCTGCCCGCAGCCCCCCTCAGGCGGCCACGGCCCTGTGCGGCTTCCTTCCGCTGCCACTTGGAGGTCCCTGCGATCCCGTCCCCTGCGCCCTCCGGCCCCGCGGAAGGGTGCTTTCACGGACGGGGTGCTCTTGGACGGGTTGGCGGTTTTCCGAGGCGCTGGCACGGTGCCCGGAGGAGTGTGAGTCCCCCTCCTGCAGCAGGTCTGTCCCTCCTGCTGGGTTCCAGCAAACAGCAGAGCAGTTTAAAACCCTCAGGTAGCTTGTAACCATTCGTTTGGCAACGGGGGACACGACGCGCACAGGAGAGGCTTGCTTCGCTCTCAAGTTACTTACAAACTCCGGTCTGAGCGCCGGCTGCCTCTGGACAGTCCCGGGAAGGACGGGCCATCCGCTGTCCCCCTGGCACCGCCGGCCTAATCGGTCCGGCCGCCTCCCCCGGGCCTAGCGCTTCAGTTCTATCTTGACGCCTGGGGTGGCTGTTTCCTCAGCAGGGTGGGGGCTCCTAGAAGAGCCAGCACCCCAGAGGTCATGGGCAGACGGCTGGGGAGCCCCCATCGCACCTGCCACAGGAAGGGACAGACCCCACTCTGCCCGGACTCTTTTTAAAGTTGCAATAAAATACGCGACAGGACATCCACCGTGTCGCCCACTTCAGGGGCTCACGTCGGGTTATCCAACACGCTCCCGCCGTGGGCCTCCAGAACCCATCACCGCGCGGGCCCGAAATCCCGTCCCGCCGAGCCCGGACCCTCCGTTCCTCCTGCCCCCGCCCTGAGGCCGCCCCTGCTCTGATCTGCGGGGCTGGTGACACGACGGGCCTCCTGCATGGCTTGGGCTCCTCCTGACGGTGACCGGTTATTTCGGGCGCGTGACGTCCTCGACGCTCGTGACTGTCCCAGCGAAGCTAGAAGTTCCCTCCTCCTCAGGCCCGAGCGACAGTCCCGCGGCAACCTCTGCCGCACTCTGCGGCTCCTGTCACCCATCGGTAATGGGCACTGGGGCCGCTGTTTCCGCCTTCAGTGATGGTGACTAAGACCGGGGCGCAGGGAGCCCAGGGGTGCAAACCCCTCTGAGATTCTGCTTTCCAGATGGGGCGTCCTTTACCCGGTGCCTCCGAGCTCCCAGGGAGGCTCGCCGCGGGCGGTACATCACGCGGGAAGGCAGGTCAGAGCCCTCCTCACGCTGTCTTGGGGCCAGAGGGCTCGTCTAGAAGGTAACAACGGCATCTGCTTCCACCCCCTGAGGCACCGCACACCCGGAGCCCTCCAGCAGCGGGCGCAGGAGTGGCTGCAGGGGCACAGGGGAGGGCAGGGGCGGGGGCGGGGCGCAGGGGTGGGGCAGAGGCACGGGAGCCAGTCCTCCACGTCTGTCCTCGCGGCGCCCTTTACCCCCCGGGGGGACTTTGGCAGCTCTCTGGCTGCTCAGAGGCTCAGCCATCCTAGGGTGTAGGATGGCCACAGCCCCCCGGGGTGGCTTTGAGAGCCGCGCTCACAAGCAGGGAGTTAGAAGCTGCGACAGGCTGAATGCGGGCCCCCAGGTACCTGGGCACAGTCCCTGGAGTCGGCGAGTCTCACCTTCCACGGCAAAAGGGACTGAGCAGGTCCCACTCAGATCTCGACACGGGGTAGTGCTGGATTTGCCGGGTAGCCCTAACCGTGGTCACACGTGTCCTTACGGAAGCGGGTCGGAGAGGAAGCGCGAGGTGTGGGAACTCACAGGGAAGCCAGCGGCGGGAGGGGCAGGAAAGGGCTCAGGGCCCCGGCAGGAGCCAGCCCTGCCCACGGCCTGGGCTTCGGTCCAGTGCGGCTGATGTCAGACTTCCGGCCTCCGACACCGCGAGAGCAGAGCTCGTGTGGTTTCACGTCGCGGGTTTTGTGCAGACGTGTTAGGGCAGCCGTGGAAGGCTGGCACACACGGACTCTGGAGCCAGACGGCGGGGCCTGGGCTGGCCTCCTCCCTGCCCAGCTGCGTGACCTGGGGTGACCATGGGCGAGTCACTAACTCACCCTGCCTCTGCCTCCTCATCTTTAAACTTGGTAATCATAGGGCCCCACATCGGGGTGTTTTGGGGACTGAAGGAGTCTGTCCTTGTGGGTGAGACCTGTGCCTGCCACCTGGTGAGGGCGGCGGGCTGTTTGTTCCAGAATTTCCTCCACAGCCCCGGGGTTTGGCTGCTGACGGGAGCCGGCGCCCGAGGCTGCCGCAGCCTGGCCCCCGCTCCCGGGTGCCCCTGCTGAGGAAGGCGTGGGTGCGCGGCTGTCCGGGGCGCGGAAGAGCGGGTCCCTGGTCTCAGGAGACACCCCTGCACCCCACACTTCCAAGTGTGCCTTGAAACAGGAACAAGAGTCCGGCAGAAAACTACTTCTCGGAGACCAGCAGGTTTCTTTTCCTTAGGGTTTCTCAGAACCTTTAATATGCAAACAAGGCCAGTGAACCTCCAGGAGAATTTCCAAACAGGGACCCCAGCGGCCCCTTTTCATGGGTAACACCCAGCAGAACCCTCTTCAGAGCAAGTCTGGAAGCAAGGGCAGCCCTGCAGGTGGGCGGAGGGAGGAAGGGCCATTGGAGAGGGAGTGGCAGAGTCCTGTTGGCTTGACCTGCGAACAGTCTAGAAAATACCGCCTCGGCTATTGTCTCTACCCAACCCCCAGACAGAGAGGGTATGGGCAGACCCCTGTCTTCACGGCCTGGGGCCAGCACGCAAGTCCCCAGCTCTGGGTCCCTACCATCCCCAGCTCTTGCATTGCCCTGAGGACTCTCTGGGGTCACCTCAGCCCTCAGGCGGGATGCCCGCCAGCCCTACCCCCTGCCCCAGGGCTTCCAGCCCCTGGAACAGGCAGCTGTGCTCTGCCCACCGGAGGGCAGCTGGAGCAGCAGGCTCAGGTGGGAATTCGGGGTCCTGGACATCTGAAGGGCAGCCTCCGAGTGGGGAGGGCCCGGCTCCGTGGCCTGGAGGAGTTCTGGAGCATGGCCTTCTATTTGGGAGACCGGGAGCAGGAGCCCCAGGGGTGTGGGTCCACGCTGAGCAAACAGTGGCCGCCCTTCGCCCTCCGCTCGCCGCCCAGCTGGCCGCGTCCACAGCCCCGTCCTTGCTTATGCCTGCAGATGTCCAAGCTCCCAGCTGGGCAGGAATGTACGTCCTCGTCCCCACCGCACCCCGTGGGGTCTGGTGCTATGCCTGGCACGTGGTGGCCAAGTCCCCAGTGAGCCTTCACCCCCAGCAGCCACCTTGGTGACTGTGGCTCCTGGGCCTGTCCCCGCCCCTCCCTCCTGAATGCAGGAACAGCGGAGGGAGACGGGAGACGGTGAGGAAGGCCACCTCCTCCCCAGGGAGACCAGGCCTCTGGCTACGTGGGGTAGGCAGGCAGGGGGGCTATGGGCCAACGTGGCCTTCCCTGCCTACGTGAATTTTCGTAACCAGGGAGCCTGGAGGGAGCGCTTGTGGAATTCCTTTCCGCGGGGTGGGGGGGCTAGGCTGGGGGGCTGCGGCCAGTGATGACGTTGGCCTGGGGGCGGCCTGTTGAGGGGAGCCTGGCTTTGTTCCTAGCCTCCTGAGCCTCAAAGCTCTCTGTGGAAGACGACGGGGAGGGAAGGCTCGGGAGAGCCGTGTCCCTCGAACAACGACCACGGAACGTCCCCGTGGGGCTCAGCGGGTAGAGTCCCCAGGACAGTTTTTCAGAAAAAAATACTTCATTGGGTTTCCAGGATTACAAAAGCAACATGCGTGCGTTTTCACACGAGTGTGCTCTTGCTGTTACAGGGAAGTAGCCAGCCACTGCCCTGGTCTTAGCCGCGTCCTTGGCGTGCCGGTGGGGACCAGATGGCCCGAGGGTGCGCACTGCCTTGCTGTGTGTGTCTTTGTGCGCGGACAGGCACGGCTTTGGCTTCTGTGCAGTGCTGTTTGCTTTTTTTTTTTTTTTGAAGATTTTATTTATTTATCTGACAGACAGAGATCACAAGTCGGCAGAGGGGTGAGGGGAAGCAGGCTCCCCGCTGAGCAGAGAGCCCAATGCGGGGCTCGATCCCAGGACCCTGAGGTCATGACCTGAGCTGAAGGCAGACACTTAGCGACTGAGGCACCCAGGCGCCCCTCTGTTTGCTTTTTTTTAAAAAAGAGGAATCGCACTATGCCCGCCACACAGCAGTTTCCACTCTTCAGGCGATATTGTATCACGAGTATTCTGGAAGTCGCCACCCCGAGGTCCAGGCCTTTCTTAAAACCAGCAGCCGCGAGTCGCACACAGAACTCCGCGACTTATCCAGCGGCTTCCCTCTGATGAGTGTTCCGTTGTTTCCACACTGGCTTTCTTCTTCTTTCCTTTAATTATTAGCAGTTGTTATTAGTAATTCTCTTTTAAATACTCTGGTAGCTTTACCTTGTGCATACGTTGCGAGAGACGATTCTGCCTCGGACAATCATAGAAATGGTGAGCAATTAAAATGTTTTTGGTTTTTTTTTAAATAGTTACAATGAATCGTCTTAAGACCTTAGCGAATCCCACTCTCAGAGAATCTGCCACCATTTGCAAGGTCACTGGGACGGCCCCGTTTCTGGAGCCCGGGTGCCTGCTTTGGCCCTGCCCCGCCCCGAGGCCTCCTGTCCTGCAGGAGCCTGGTGGGAGCCCAGGCAGCAGGGCCAGGCCTCTGGTGCGGCGGCTCCAGTGGGGACCAACTCTCTTAATAGATGAGAGCACGGACTGTGGCCTCAAGTCCTGCCTCCACCCCTCACTGGCTGCGCAGTCTTGGGGACGTCAGCCCTGTAAATGGGAGGCCGCAGCAAGGACCAAGACGGACTTGGGTCAAGCCCAGCCGCCCCCTCCGCCCAGCAGGACGGCCCCCTGAGTGGAGGGCTCAGTGGTTCCCAAGCCGACGGGCTTGTCAGTCAGTTGGGGGACAGAAATTCCCACCACCCGGAACGCCTGGTCCCGACCTGGCTCCTCAGCTCCCCCAGTTGCTGAAAGATCCAGAAGCTTCTTAGTTTTTAGCAAACATGCTGCCCGTGGTGAGCAGGCCCGGTGAGGGCACCGCCTCTCCACACGCTCGGTGGGATGGGTTCCCGCGGCAAAAGCAAATGGAAACGATCAGAAGCTCCTGTACGGAAAACAGTCCTTCTCACCCCAGACGCTGCGCGTGCTCAGGAACCTTCTTGCCCCCTGACTTGCCAGAGGCGCCCGCTGCCTGGGCCGCGTGGGCAAACCCCGGGGGCCACCCCCTGAGACCCCTCGCGGGGCTTGGGGTTGTCCACACCAACTGTGGGGCCCAGATCTGCTCCTTGTGAACTGTGCAGCTCGAACAAGTTACTTCATCGCCTGCAGCCTCAGTTTCCCTATCTGTATAATGGGAATGATGACACTTATCCCCGAGCCCTGCTCAGGGCTAAATGAGGGGGTGTCCAAGTACAGGGAGGTTGGAGCACATGGTGTCCAGTATGATGGGGGATGGAGATGGCCAGCACCCTGCTGCTCCCTCCCCACGTACCCCGGAGCTAGGGTGAGCACTCCGGGCCTTCCTGGCTGCTCTCTGGGCCCGTCCGTGGCGGCCTCGGGCACAGGGCTGGGGAAGTCCCAGGGAGGGCATCTGACTCAGCCTATGGAAGGGAAAACTTTGATCTGGGTCCTCAGGGGCGAGAGGGGCTCCCCGGGGAGGATGGGGACAGGAGGGCACTGCTCATACGGAACTCAGAGGGACACGAGTTCTGCGATCATGAGGGACCAGGGTTGGCTGGAAGGAGATGCCACGTGGGGCCACGTGGGGAAGGTCCCCTTTGCCACGTACACCTGGGAAGTTGGCTTGGGTCCTGACCACTCTGGGGAGCCACTGAAAGGCTCTCCCAGAAGGGCAGTGGCTCAGCCTGGCTCGCCTTTCCCATCATCTGCTCTAGCAGCAGTGACAGTGGACAGGCCCAGGCCACGGCTGCTCTGACCCAGGGCCGGGCCTCCTTGCTCTTGCTTCACGTGGAGTTGGGCGAACTCCCACCCCACACAAGGACGTACCTGGTGTCTCTCCAAAGGTCTCTGGGACTCTTGGGGACTTCTGTCTCTCTCTCGGCTGCTCCTCGGGTACCAGACTCCTGCTCCTGCTGGATTCCACAGCCCGTCCTGCACTGGGGACCCCTGTGGGCACCGTCACCTCCTGGTTCTTCCCCACAGGACAGGCATGACCAACCACATGAACCCCTGACCCTTCTGCCCCAGGCAGTGACAGCTGCTCCTGAGTGGGCCCTGTCCTCCCACCTGGCCCCCGGTGCTCCTCAGCCACCACTGACCCTCTCCTCCTGACCCCCCACCCCGGCTCTCCTCTTCACTTCCAGGGCAGGTAACGTAAGCCCAGAGGAGGTCTGTTCCGAGCCCCCACAGGTGGGCCTCAAAGGAATCCTCTGCATCTGCAAACATGCTGGCGGGGCCGGGGGCTCCTAACAAAGATGGTCTCTTCCCACTGGGCCTCCACGCCATCCAATCTGCACCCAGGAGGGGCTGAGCGCGGTCAAGGAAGGGGACAGGAGCGTTTCTTGTGGAAATGCAAGCCCCTGTCCTAGGTCCCCAGCAGGAGACCAGTCTGGCCGGCCGGTCACCACGGGGGCGAGGGTGGGGGGAGGCAGATCCTGGCCTCTTGCGTACTGACCCTGCGCTCTGGGAAGTTTCTTCTGAAAGAAGTGGCCTTGAACTTTCTTTACAAGAAACACAGTAGAACCCAAACTGGCTGGTCCCTAACCTAGAGGGCTCTGCCTGGCAGGCGGGCAGCTGACGGGGGGCAGGGGGGCCCTGGGGGGCGGGTTCAGCCTCCGTGGCCTTTACTTTCTTCCTCGCTCGACGGGCACACTGCTGCTTCCTTACAGGAGATGGCGAGGCTGTGGATGATGGCCTGTGTAGACTCAGTGGTCGCAGCCTGTGGTTGGGCTCCTGGATGACGAGAGCACACAGGAACGTCACTAGGGGCTGTACTGGGTCCTCTTGGATCCCCATGCCGGAGCCCTAACCCTCAGCACCACTGTGTTTGGAGATGGGGTCTGCGGGAGGTCATCAAGGTTAAATGAGGTCTTAAGAGTGGCTTAGCAGATGGGACTGGCTCAGAAGAGAAGCCGGGGAGAGCAGTGTCTGCTCGGCCTCCGCCGCATGTGGGGAGGGGCACTGGCCAGCATGTGGCTGTGCTGCCCCTCTGATCTGGGACCCCCGGCCTGTGGGGCCGTGACAGAGCCGTTTGGCCGTGTAGCCGCCTGGTGTGGTGCTCTGTTATGGCCGCCTGGGCTGATGACCACACTCACAGATTCCACCCATGGGCAGTCTGTGTTCAGGGGTAGACCTGGCAGGCATGGGCTGGCGGCCTTCCCGCCCTCGGAGACAGCTCCCCCGTGGCTTCTGGGCCCCCATCTGACACTGCCTTGGCTTATTTCCCACGTTGGCCCTCTTTCTTCTCTCAAACTCTCTCAGCCCCGCCGTGCCCCAGGACCTTTGCACTTACTGTCCCTGCCTGGGATGCATGCCTTTGCAGGCTCACCTTTCACAGGTGTGCTCCTCAGGGAGCTGCCCTGGGCGGCCTGCCGAGGACGACACTCCTGCAGCCAGGCTGCTCTCATTGCCTCTGCCCTATCTTAGTCTCCTGGGACCTGGCATGGCACCCTGAAGTTCAGTGTTTACATGTTTACTATCTGTTTTGTCTCCACTGGAACATAAACTCCCTAAGGAAAGAGGCCTTGTCTACTTGTTCCCACTCTATCCCTAGAGCTTGGCGTGGAGGCAGTCGTATAACAGGGACGGCCCATGCTGAGCGAGTGAAGGAACGAGTGAGCCGACCAATGAGCGGATCTGGGTCAGTGTCACGTCCGAGCATCAGCTTCTCGCGACTTAGACCCAAAGCACCTTGATGTCCAGCCCCATGCCTTATTCCTCCCTGCAACCAGAGGCCAGCTGGTCCCACCCATGGGTTTCCAACAGAAAGGCTGTCAGAGGTGTATGGGGCCATCACGGAAGGCTAGGCTAGAGAGGCTGGTGAACGGTTGGCCTCCCACTGCTTCTCTCTATGCTTTGTGGAACAGCTCTGAGTTTATCCGTTCCCCATACCGGGCGCCTGTGAGAAGTCCCATTAGAAGACACGGCTCCACAGCTAGGAGAAAACAGAAAGTCACCAACGGACCCACCCTTCCGCACTTCAGATGGGGAGTCTGAGGACCAGAGAGAGACAGGGACTTGCCCACACATGGACGGTCAGTGACAAAATGCCATCCCCAGTGGTGTCACGGCCAGGGATCAAGGAATTCTTGTTATGTGCGTGAAACATGCTGGCTTTCTCAAATGCCACCACTGACTTTCATTCTCTGAGATTGGGGACAGGAAAGGGTGTATGGTCACCCTGGTCCCCAGCAGTCCCAAACCAACCTCAGGCTCAGAAGTCCCTGTGGCTCTCATGCGTGCCGCGGGAGCCCGTGGGCTGACTCTGCCAGGCTGAGAGCTCCCATGGGATCCAGGGCACTTTCCGACAGGGAGGGTTTCTTGGAAAGACACAGAGCTGGCGAGCGCACCCCAACCCGCTGAGGGTCTCCATGGCGGTGGAGTCATCAGACTTTCCTGGCAGCCCACGTACGTGCTGGCCTCGTTCAGAGATCCGTTTTGAACATCTCTGCTTTCCCCCCTTCCTCCCTTTCTTCAGCAGCAACATGGCACCTTCACTGACTGGGGATGTTGTGTTAACCCTCCCTGCAAACCCAGACGTGCGTTTCATCCCTGGCAATCAGCGCTTGTCCTTGGGGAAACCTAATTAGGTATTACAGGACTTGCGATGTTTCCATGGAAACTCCCATAGTAATAGTGTACGTGCATAATATATGCTCCAGGATTAAAAAAAAAATTTAATATAAAAAATATGTAAAATAAATAATAAATAATTACTGGATTTTAAGCAAATATTTATTTTTTTTTGCTTTTTTTCCGCATATATATATTTTTTAAATGATGAAAATCTTCCCTGGAGGTTTTCTGCCGCAGAGAGAGAACAGTAGAGAACACAAAAGGCCTTTTCCACTTCTTCTCCTTTAATTTAAAAAAATTCCTAGTTGCTTGAGAATTACAGCTTTTCAGGTTAGTCAGAAAATGTCTGAGCAGGATCTCCCCTAACAGCCGAGAACATTCCGATGAAAGGTGTTGCTTATATAAAGAGCCTGAAAGGCCTTGGGCTTTCAAAATAGCACAGGGAAGCAGGCAAACCCAGTGAATCAACTCCAAACTCACTTTGCCTAAAAGGAAAAACCCCAAAAGGCTGGTTTCCCGTGTGGGAAAGGCAGGCGCTCTGCCGTCAGGGTGACAGGGGAGCTCTGGGGCGGGGCCCCGCCTGCCTGTCCCGGCCCCATCGCCGACCCCGTGGGCTTGAGCTGCCGCACACCTGTCCTGAGGGGACCAGCTGGCCCTGGGCGGGGGCCGGTTCTGGGGACCGAGGCAGCACGCCCACTGCTAGACTACGGCTGGGCCACCGGCGAGGGACCCACTCTCTGTCGTGAGCCTCAGCTCCAACATGACGATTTCTGGAGAATTCGTAAATGATGGAAGTCGGAGCTTTTCCGGACCTCGGACGGGCCGTTCAACGGAAGAGCGCCACATGGACCCCTTTGCTCGTTGCTACTCCTTTGCTAACCCCCAGATTTGCCAGCAAGACTCGGCGCCCCCGAACTCGCTGCAGGTTTCCCCCATGCACACCCGAAAATTCTGTCTTGCCTTTGTACTTGACTCTGTCTGCGGCTGACTCCCTCACGGGGGAGGAGCACTTTGCAGGCAAAGTGACGACGTGGCGTGGGGTCAGGTGCAGGCTTGTGAGATGGTGTGTCTCCAGGATGGGGCAGGGGTGGGGGGGAGCTGGCGTGCCCTTGTCATGGTCCTGTCCCCAGACCGTTGCTCCATGATGGCAGCCAGACTGTCCTGCCCAGACTGGGGAGCGTGCAGGGGCAGGAGGGGGCCAGCGCCATGACACGCTGGAGGGAAGGGGGGGCACTCTTCCCACACGCCTGCTCCCTAAGTGCACAAGCCAGGTTTGTGGTATGTCCCTTTTGTGGCATAAGAAGGCGCTCCCAGATGGTGTCTTGAGACGACCCTCAATCCGTCATGATCTGTGGGTTGGCGATCTGGCCTGGTCTCCCTGGGGTCATGCGGCTGGTGCGGGAGGCAGGCGGGGGCGACGGGGAAAACAGGGTGTCCAAAGCAGGCTCCACGGCACGGACCCTTCCTGACCCCTGTTATACCCCAAAGCCAGGCACGTGGCCAGGTTCAGATCGCAGGGGCCGAGAGGTGGACGGCCCCTTGCGCTGGGAGGAGAGGCACAGCACTGGGTGAAGGAGAAATCCAGCGGGCCGGGGGCCGCCTGCACAAGCAGCCGCACACGTGCGTGCGAGACGGGATCCCAGCCCTGCCTCGCCCCAGAAGCTTCCTGGACGCGCCCTCGCCCTGTGTCTCGTGTCAGAGCTACGTGAGGTCACCAGCTGGTTCCTGGACAAGGGTCGGACTCGTGTTTAAGTCCCCACCATGTCCCCACTGTGTCCCCCCTGGTCGGTTCTTTTCTATCGAGGAATAATCGACACATAAAACTGTAGACGTTGCAGTCTGCATCGTGGAATGACAGCCACAGTCCAGCTCGCGGACACCAGTCCCCACATCACTGCCTCCTCAGTGGGGGAGAGCATGGGACAGCCCCTTCCTTAGCTCACCTCCGGGGTCCCCGACTCAGGACAGCCTGACTCATAGGGCTCTGCTTCACGCGGCCACGAAAGGGCGTGCGCTCATTGGCGAGCATACTCTGAACTTCGGAGATGGGTCTTTTCTCTGGCCGGGGACACGTGAGATGGTCCTCGGTCACGGTGTGTGGCGGCGCTGGGGCCAGGCGTGGGCACACGGGTGGGCACTCTGTCTCCGCACAGCCGAGGGCTCGTCCCTTCCCTGGCGGCGTTCCCAGGGCGGGAGGCAGCCTGTGCTCCAGTGCAGAGTGGGCTTTGCGGGTGAGGCTGCAGACCGCAGCCGGCACTGGGGTTCTGAGCTCGGTTGGGGTTGGCCAGGCCAAGCCACCGGGTGGGGCCGGGCAGGGACCCCACTGCAAGTCCAGGAGCGCCGGCCGTCGGCTCTTCCCAACTGTTCTGTAGAACGGAGTCGAGCTGACTTGGTTCTCCCTTCCCTCTAGTCCAAGCTTTGCGAAGGGACACATGGGACCTTTCTGTCGTGTTATATCCCCGTCCCACAGCTCTGGGGTGACCCTCACAGGCCGGAAAGCCTGAGGCGAGGACGCCATCGCAGCAGGAGAGGCCCGGGCCTGCGGGCCTGCCCTGCACCCTGCTCCCTCCGGCCGGCCAGACCCAACGGGCTGAGATCACTCCTGGAGGCTTAGGAGGAAGAAAGTCCCAGCAACGGGGACCGTGGGGCATCCCCCCACCCTGGGAAACCAGTGTGAGGAACCACAGTAGGAGGAAACCCACTGGTCTGCGTGGGCCTTGGCGGTGGCTGCTCAGTGACTGCCCAGAGCCGAGCTCTCCAGGGCTCCCTGGCGCCCCTGCCCCAGGCCAGGCCCCAACAGCCCCTCGGCGTGCTTCCACCATTCTCAACCGGGGTGCTGCGGAACCCTGGCTGTGTGGCTGGGACCACACCTCAGGGGAGGACGGTCCTTTGCTGGACTTGCTTCCCCCTTCCTCTCACCCCTCTGGGCCAGTGCTCTCAAGAGCCGTGTTCCGGAGTAGCTCCAGAACTTTCTAAGGCTTTATTTAGTCTGGCTGGAGCACCCCCTGGGAAAGGAGGTGCCCAGCCCGTGGCTAAGGTGGACCCTTAGGTACTTCATTGGTCATAGGCTTAGGAACGAGTTTTCCACAGGAATTCCCATCCCGGGTGGTCGACAAGGGGCCCAGGCCATCTGTCCTCTTTTTCACATAACATAGTCATCCTGCTACACACCACTTAGTCGCTGAAATCCTGTGCCTGCCCACAGTGCGCCCGCTGCCCTCCTGGGGGCTGGAGAGGGAGGACACATGCCAGGAGTAGGTCCTGTCGCTGGAGAGCTCACGAGCCCCCTGGACACACAGGAGGGAGGCGCCGAGCCAGACGGTCTTCAGAGGAGACGGTGTCTTGGGGACCATCTGGCCAGCACCTGCTTCCTCAGAGGAGGAGACTGAGCCCAAGAGAGGGGCGCTCACCCCGCGGGCTCCCCCAGTAAGCCACTGTCCCCCAGACACTAAACACGTGTCCACCAAACACCTGCTCCAAGTGCAGAATGGGGCTGGGGACTGGCGGTGCCCCAGGGAACAAGGAGGATGCGGCCCCTATCCCTCGGGAGTCCTGTGCTGGTGACTCCCAGTCCGGGAGACACTTCAGTCCACTGGGGAGCTCCAACAAAAATCCCAGTGCTGGTGCCTCCCACTCAGAGATCCGATCCAACTGTTTCCACAAACTCTCCCAGTGGTTCTAGCGTCCCAGGGAGAGCCAGACAGGAAGCAAGTGCACCCCAAGCTCTGCCGTGTGTCAGGGACTCGCAGGAAGCTGAGTGAGAACACAGTGTGTAGGGGCCCACCAGGTCGAGAGGTGGGGTCTGCGCCAGGACTCCAGTGGGCATAAGGGGGTCCTCGTGTGGGACAGTAGTGCAGTCTCCTGGGCCACATCGGCTACCCTGCAGACCCCCAGCGGCCTGGCCTGGTGCCCCAGCTGGCAGAGGCTGTCTAGCCAGCTCCATCCCCCAGCCCACCCCAACACCCCCGCACACCGTGGTGATGAGTGCCCCCGGGCCATTTTGAGAGTGGCTGGTGAAGCACATTTCCTCCTGTCGTCTGCACTGCTGGCCCCAATGCTTGTCCCACAAGGTCGGCAGGTTTGAAAGGAAGAGCTCCGTGGCGGAGAGGTGGAAATGGGCGTGGAGCAGCGTGCGGCCCACTGAAGTGGACGTGGAACCCTCCGTGTGGCTCACCTGCTGTGCCCCATGGCCCCCCACCCCTCCTCCTGCACAAGGAAACCGAACCCGGCAGAGCACGCGCAAGAGGCGGGGTGTCCGTGCCCCCAGACCAGCCCCTTCCTGGCAAGCTGGGCAGAGCCGTGATGTGCTCTCTCAGAGCACGGAGGGCTGCAGTCTCGCTCCCCATCAGGGAGTCACAGAGGTTCCTGCCCACGGGGACCCCGGTTACTATAGTAACCCGATGCAGTTCTTTATTATAGGGCGGATGGTTTTCATTTCCTGTTTGACGAGTGTGGCCAGCAGTCACATTGCCATGGCTTGGCCCATTGGTGGCAGTTAGGAGCAGAGGGGACCCACTGAGCAGCCATTTAGGGCTTTTCTGTGTCTGCAGATGGTGGAAAGCTGTGTCTGGAAGGCTAACCCCCAAGCCCCGGCTCAGCTGCCCTGGGGAAGGCGGGAGGGGTGTGCTGGCGGGTCGCTGGGCTGATGAGTACCTCTCCTGGCTATGGGTCACACCTTCCTCACGAGCCCCGATGAGCCCCACTGGCCCCACAGTGCCTTCTAGTTCCCCTTGTGGAATAGCTCAGAGCTGTTCTGTTTAGCCTGGACTCTCAGGTGGGACCTCCTTGAGGCCTGGGCCTGTCTGGTGTGTGGGCCCCATCGTCGGCCATGGCGGCCACACAGCACAGGCTCACCTTCCTGGCATGGCCGCAGGGGTCTCAGCTGCCAGGAGGGCGAGGGCGGTCTGTCGGTCCTGAGCGCGTCCACCGGTGGTGCTAACGGCAGTCACGGTGAGGGCTTCCGGGACGCCAGGCGGGCTTCTGGTCCCCATGCACACGGACCCAGGGCCGCGTCACAGGGCCGGCCGAGGCACAGCGAGGTTCGATGACATACCCAGTCACAGGGCTCCTTCGCGTTGGGGTCGGGATCCTTCCCCAGGCAGTGTGGCCCCAGGGCCCTCACGGGGCACCCTCGGGCGGCTGGGGCTCCTTCTCCAAAGCCCCCCCGGGGTTTGCTGGGTAGGAGGCATGACTCGTTCATCTCCACACCCCGTCCAGGGCCCCGCGAGACCCGCGGCTCCTCTGGCACTTCCTGAAAGAGCTATTTCAGGCCACGGGCGGGGGGAAGTGGTCTGGAGAGGCCAGCAGGCCCGCGCGCACAGGCGGGCCCCCAGAGCGCCCCGGACAAGCCGCCGCCCCTCTAACGGCCCTGTGCTCCCGCCAGCTCTTCGTGATCGACAACGGCGCGGATGACTGGCGCATCGCCATGACCTACGAGCGGATCCTGCACATCAGCCTGGAGATGCTGGTGTGCGCCATCCACCCCATCCCCGGCGAGTACAAGTTCTTCTGGACCGCCCGCCTGGCCTTCTCCTACGCGCCGTCGCGGGCGGAGGCCGACGTGGACATCATCCTGTCCATCCCCATGTTCCTGCGCCTCTACCTGATCGCGCGCGTCATGCTGCTGCACAGCAAGCTCTTCACCGACGCCTCGTCCCGCAGCATCGGCGCGCTCAACAAGATCAACTTCAACACGCGCTTCGTCATGAAGACGCTCATGACCATCTGCCCCGGCACGGTGCTGCTGGTCTTCAGCATCTCGCTGTGGATCATCGCCGCCTGGACCGTGCGCGTCTGCGAAAGGTGGGCGCGCTCCCGGGGGCTGGGGGGCGCGCGCTCCCGGGGGCTGGGGGCGGGG